>NC_077227.1:53053699-53136199 GCF_027887165.1 Monodelphis domestica
CCAATCCTTGCACCCTCTGCCTCAGACCCTCACTCCTCTCATCCTGCCCTCTGCTTAGCCTCCTGAGCCCCGGGCTGCGATGGGAGTGGGCTCGAAATCTCCAAACCGGACGAGTGCCCAGGCCCAGCGCAGCCCAGAGGAAATAGGAGAGAGCTGGGGGGCTAGGGCAGGGGGCAGGGGGTGGGCGAGCCTCCCCTGGCTCTAGGACACACACCCCTAGCGCCCTGGAGCTAGGACCCTAGAGATCTTCACCCCTCGCGAGTTCCCGCCCCTTTCTTCTCCCCACCCTCTCGCCCCCTCCCCACCCGATGAAGCCGGCTTCTTGGTCTGGGGCCAGTGGGGAGGCGCTCAGAACAAGCAGGGTGCAGAGGAGGGGAGGAGCCAGCCGGGACTCTATTAAGTCCGAATCAGGCCCTCAAACCAGTGGGTGGAGGGAAAAAGAGGCATTTGGTCTCGGCCAGGAGTTGCAGTTGGGTCTTGGAAACTTGGTGTCTGGGCGATGTGTCTGGGTGTGCGCAACGCTTCCGGAGGTGAGGCCGGGCAGGCAGGCAGGCAGGCAGAGGGAGGGAGGGAGGGAGGGAGGGGAACCAGGGGAACGGAGGGAGTGATTCACAAATCCCAGAGCCTGGCAGCTGGGGTCCGTCAGTCGAGTGGGGAAGGCAGGCAAAGCTGCGGGGTTGAAGGCGGGCCATGCAAGCAGAAAACTTGAGCAAATGAGAGGCTTGGGCATCTTCCCTGCCTTGCCCCAATTCCTTCCCCTGTTAGTGTGTCTTCCTGGCTGGGAGTAAGTTGGGGGACCTGGGGTCCCACAGAGGCTCAGGCTGGCCTTGGCTAGAGGCTGGGGCTGAGTATTTCTGTCTTCTTGCTCTTCTGATCAGTCTCTCCAGCTGGATTTCTCTCTTCTGTTCCCCATGTGCCAGTGACTTTATGATACTCTGCAGACAAGGGCTGGCCTCCTCTGGGGTAGGTCAGGGCTGGGTTAGCCAAGGAGCAGCTACTAGGTTCTGGTCCTATTCATCCATCACATCTTATCCTCTCTAAGCCAAACCAGGGGATTTCAGATGGCAGAATCTGAGCCAGACCTTAGAGGCCAGCTGCTTCCCCAGCTCCCCTACCTGAGCAGACATCCCTTCCATGGTATCTTCCACTTGAAGCCCCCCAACGCAGGAGAGGTCCATACTTTGAGCCTGGTGCTGCATGCTTCCCAGGATTTGGGGTGCTTCCTGTGCACATCCATTCCTTCCTCTCCCTTCCTTTTTTAAGCCAACATCTGTGTCCCTGGCCAGTATGTGGTTATCTTGACCTTCATCTGTTTCCATGTTGGTCCACCAGATTTAGAACTCACTGGAGGTCTTGGAATCTACAGCCTCTGCTGCCCCGTGGACAGATGCAACGCTCCAGGCCAGACTGGGGCCTCCAAACTCAACTCTCTTGTGAGTATATTCTGTACAGGAACTGGGAGGTGGGGGTCAGCAGAGCAAAGCTTAGCTGAGGTTTCCTGCTATCCAATGCAGATCCCCAAATCAATGGATGTTGGGATTTTGAGGAGAGAGGGAGCGGCATAAACAGAAGACTTGCCAAGAGCCTTGTCATTTGTGTTTGCCATTATCCTTCAGGTGCCTCTCCTTCACTCTCTTGGGCACAGGGCAGGCCCTCCCCCCATCATTGTGAGGCTAATGGATCAAAAGGAATTGGTCCTTAGAGAGGGCATTGCTCTGGGATTCAGAAGCACCCCCCTGTAGCCTGGGGAGGTGAGCCTCCTTCCTGTCTGGGAATTGTATAACAAAGGGAAGAGGCTTCCTTGTGGTGACTTAGTTGTTGGGGTGGAGATGGTTGAAAGAATGCAGGGGTAGAGTCCGAAGCTCACATTCTGGCATGGCCTTGTATTAGCTGTACAATTCAGTGGGCATTTATTAGACATCCTCTATCTCAAGACCAGAAAAAAGCCTTAGTGTGGAGTGGGGGCCACATGCACGCAGAAAAGCGAGTGCAAAATCAGGCCACAAGTGTTGATTGCATGCTTACTATGTGCCAAGCAAAGGGGTGCATAATAAACATAGAGTCACTTGGTGGAACACTAATATCTGGGGAAATCGGGAAAACCTTCTAGTAAGTAGCTCTTGAGCTGAGCCTTATAGGAAGCTCAGGAAAGAGAGCATTCTAGGTATTGGGGACAGAGCAGGCAAAGGTACAGAGGTGGGAAATGGATTGCTTTGAATAGAAAACATCAAGTAAAGCCAATATAACTGGAACACCGAGTGCATGAGGGGAGAATAATGTTTGATAAGCCTGGAAAGAGAAGCTGGTGTCTGAGCCGATTGTAGAGGACATTCAGTGCTGTGCGATTTTAAGCAGTGATCACCGCTCAGGGTGATGCAAAATGCAGAGGTTAGGCTAGATGTGGAAACCACTGTGGAGGTGTGTTGCCCTGTCAAGACAAGCTCAAGGGAGCAGCCCCTTACTAAGCCATAAAAGCTAACCACATGCAACTCCCATTGAGACTGGGAAGATAGACTTCGAACACATGTGTGTGTGTGTGTGTGTGTGTGTGTGCGTGTGTAAATATATATATATATATATTTAATTTTTAAATCTTTTCCATGCTTGCATGATTCATGTTATCTCCCTCCCCCTCTCTCAGAGATGACAAGCAATTCCACTGGTTTATACATGTATTATCACGGGGTAAATTTTTTTTTTAAACCCTTACCTTGGGGGCAGCTGGGTAGTTCAGTGGACTGAGAGCCAAGCCTAGAAATGGGAGGTCCTGGGTTCAAATTTGGCCACAGACACTTCCCAGCTGTGGGACTCTGGGCAAGTCACTTGACCCCCATTGCTTAACCTTTACCACTCTTCTGCCTTGGAACCAATACACAGCATTGACTCCAAGATGGAAGGTAAGGGTTTATAAAAACAAAACAAACAAACAAAAAAACCCTTACCTTCTGTCTTAGAATCAATTTTAAGACAGAAGGGTAAGGATTAGGCAATCAGGGTTAAGTGACTTGCCCAGGAAGTCTGCTGGGAAATGTCTGAGGCGATATTTGAACCCAGATCCTCCTGACTCCATCCCTGGCACTCTGTCAAGTATACAACCTAGCCACCTCTGGGGCATCCATTATTTATTTTTTTTAAAGAAGAAGGGTATAGGTTTGCTTTGTCTTAGAGGCACAGCTGCTGTGAGAATGTTTTCTGGGGAATATGAAGGCAGAACATTTTCTCTCGCATCTTGTTTTTAAAGATTGCTGGAAGGAAAGTGTTTTGTAAAGTTTCTAGAATCTTCTACTTTGTGGTTTCTTTGGTTCTAGAAATTTCTTATGTGTGGAAATACCTGTCACCAAAAAAGACTGGCCATCCATTTCTTTTTTTTAAAACCCTTACCTTTCATCTTAGAATCAATCAATACTGTGTATTGATTCTAAGGCAGACTGGTAAGGGCTAGGCAATGGGGGTTAAGTGACTTGCCCAGGGTCACACAGCTGGGAAGAATCTGAGGTCAGGTTTGAACCCAGGATTTCCCATCTCTGGACCTGGCTCTCAATCCAGGGAACCACCCAGCTGCCCCCTGGCCATTCATTTCTAACTGTGGTTTTAGAGCATTGCCTTGGGGCACTAAGATGTTGTGATGCCCCCTGTGTCAGAGACAGTCACTCCCTTTCACCCTCCCTGTAAAGAGGCTACTACATCTGTACAAGGGCATCCACTGACTGGAGGATAGGGCAGGGCAAGGGAGTAGGCAGAGAGGGAGATGTTTCTAGACTAGCCTGAATAGCTCTGGGGAACAAACAGACTGAGCATTGAGCTGGGACTTCATTCCAGGTACTTTTTCAGGAGGGGTTAGGAGAGTTTTGGAGAAACAGAAACAGTCCAGCTTCAGGACCCTGGCGGCAGGCAATCCTAGGAGTGTTCCTTTCCTAACACTGGACCACAGGCTCCCTGGATGTGTGGGAGGCTAAGGTAGGAAAATCCAAGGAGAAAAATCCAGATAATCAGCAACAAATAACAAATTGAACCCCAATTTGTAGTTTGCTACAAAGGATTTCAGAGTAGGCAGGGGCTCCAGAGGTTATCTTTGTTCAACCCAGCTTGAAAGCATCAGGTGGCATAATGAAACTACTAGGTCTCATTAACTTTAAGTCCAGGACTCTGAAAGGAAGGAAGGAAGGAAGGAAGGAAGGAAGGAAGGAAGGAAGGAAGGAAGGAAGGAAGGAAGGAAGGAAGGAAGGAAGGAAGCAAGGAAGGAAGGAAGGAAGGAAGGAAGGAAAGGAAGGAAGGAAGGAAGGAAAGGAAGGAAGGAAGGGAGGGAGGAAAAAAGGAAGGTGGGAAGGAAGGAAGGAAAGGAAGGAAGGAAGGGAGGGAGGGAGGGAGGGAGGAAAAAAGGAAGGAAGGAAGAAAACATGAAAAGATGGAAGGAGGAAAGGAGGGAGAGAGAAAAGGAAGGAGAGAGGGAGGGAAGGAAGAAAGGAGGGAGGGAAGGAGGAAAGGAGGGAAGGAAGGAAGAGGGAAGAAGACAGGAATGAAGGGAGGGAGGAAAGAAAAGAAAAAGAAGTGAGTGAGAGAAGAAAGAGAAGAATGAAGGAAGGAAATAAGCATTTATTAAGCAATTATTATGTACTTGCACTTTAAATATTATCTCATTTGATCCTCACAACAACCCTGGGAGGTAGGTGCTATTATTATTATTCCCATTTCCCATATTCTTATATTATTATTCCCATTTCACAGTTTAGGAAACTGAGGCAAATAGTCATGAAGTGAATTGCCCCAGTAAATGTTTGAGGTTCCTAACTTTAGGCTCTGTCCACTGTACCACCTAGAAGGTACGTGATGAGAATTTTTTCCATAACTTTTTAAACTCTAGGTAATCACAACAAAAAATAATATATTGAGTTCCAATTTATAGTTTGCTTCAAAGGATTTCAGAGTAGGTAGGGTATCCATGGTCATCTTTGTTCAACCCAACTAGAAGCATTTAGTGATGTTTAAACCTACTAAGTCTTACTTTTTTTTTTTAAACCCTTACCTTCCATCTTAGAACAAATACTGGGTACTTGTTCCAAGGCAGAAGAAGATCATTAAGGGCTAGGCAATGGGGGTCAAGTGACTTGTCCAGGGTCACACAGCCAGGAAGCGTCTGAGGTCAGCTATGATCTCAGAAAGATGAGTCTTCTTGACTCTAGACCAGACACTCTATCCACTATGCCACTTTACTTTCTGTTTACCCCTTAGAAATCAGCAAACTCCAGATTGGGGCTCAATTGATTATTTTTCATTGATTTTCTGGACTTTAAAAAGTGATGGAAAAGATGTTCATCCTGCATCTTAATCTTGATGGGGTGCCTGGGGAGTTACATTCCCTCTTGGGAGCCAGTTGTTAAACATTTCCCAGCACAGCCCTAGTTTTAAAAAATGCACTAATCATCCAGGGAGAGTTGTAGCCCTTAAAACTCACTTTTGAAGGCCCCCTATAGACAAGCCTGTTATCAAGAAGCTCCCTGTTTCCCTTCCCCCTCCCCCTCTCCATGAAGTGTGGGAACCCAGCTGTAGAGATAGTACAAGCCCTCGGTGTCCCTCTCATTCACTCCCAGAATGGGCATTAGCAGTTCTGCCCCAGCTGGGGCCAGGGAGACGTCCAGTGCCCTCACAGAAAGGCCAGAGAGCAGCTAAGACCAACCCTCTTTTTCCTTTTGGCCCTTTAGTGGGATGTGTCGATATTTCTGGAGCCCTGGGGTGCCTGATGACTCCCTAGCTGTTTTTACAGGCAAAGGGAGTCACATCAAGCAGAATCTTCCTCTTTCTTGGAGGATAGATCCCAAGTTTAGACTGGAAGGGACATCATCAGAGACCATCTAGTCCAGCCTCCTCATTTTACACAACGAAACTGAAGCTTGGAGATATGAAGTGACTTGCTCAAGGTCACACAGGTAGTGAATGTCAGAGATGGGAATTCAAACCCTGGTTCTCTAACTCGGATCCATACCCTTTCCATACAATGCTATACAGACTTGATTTTATGGGGAATAAAGATATGTTGTTGTTGGTCAGTTATTTCCAACACATCATATCCCCATTTGGGGTTCTCTTGGCAAAGATACTGGAGTGGTTTGCTATTTCCTTCTCCAGTTCATTTGACAGATGAGGAAACTGAGGCAAACAGGTTTAAGTGACTTGCCCAGGGTCACCCAACCAGTAAGTGTCTAAGGCTGGATTTGAACTCAGATTTGAACTCAGCCTCTAAACCCAGGGCTCTATCCTCTGCCCCTAGGAATTCATCCAGTAGCCACATCTCTTTCTGGCTGTTGGAAGGAAAGGCTGGAGACTTTGAGTAACCCTTTATCTTACATAGTTATGTTTTCCCCCATCCACCATGTCGCCCCTGTGCTTTCCAAACTCACCACCTGCCTTCCTTCTTTTCACAAAGGTTGCTTGTCTGTTCAGGAGTGTGTCCTCTTTTCCAGTTCCCAGGAAATTTATCAAGTTGGGGATCTGGAGGGCTCTCAGAAAAGGATTTGGAGGGCAAGTGTGGAAAATAAACAAGCCAGTCCCAGCCTGACCTCCCCAACTAAACAGTCTAGAGAAGAAAACCTCAGAGCCCAGCTTGGGAGTTCTGCATTTGGGTCCAACTCCCTCATTGGCCCTCTCATCTCCGGTCCGCTACCCAGCTGAAGGGCAAGTCTTTCTTCCTCCCTTCTTGGGACTCAGCCTTCAGCATCCCAAGTTGGCAAATAGGCTGTCCTGGCTAGAATGCTCAAGGCGGGAGACAAAGGGTGGAAATAGAAGATGGGAACGACTGTCCTTGTTGGTGGTCTGAGTAAGTCACCCAGAGCTGTCCCTTCCAGAGACAGATGCTTTGGTTTATGGCTTTGTTTGGGAGTTTGGCTTTGAAAGATTTGGGGCAATGCTGTTTTCTTTTGTTTTTGAAAATCCTGGTTTTGTGGAATCTGGAAAAGAATCCTTCTTTTGCCACATAGGCAAACATCTAGATGTTTCGTAAAAGCCCAAGGTTGGGCGGTGGAGAGATTAGAGAGCATCTGAGTTTTCTTTAGTTGTGTCCCTCAAGGGTGGGGACACCATAGGAACACAGACATAAATCTGGGAGAAGCTTCAAAGAATGCTTAGCCCAACCCTTTCATTTTACATATGGGGAAACTGAGGCCAGGAAAAGTTAAATCACATGGAATGGAGGCATTTATAAACCCAAGACCTCTGAGTCCAGAGCCAGTGTCTGTCTGAAACTGCTGTACCTCAAGAGCCCCAATTTCAATTCAGGGGACTGCTGACTTCTTCCTCTGTACCTCCCCCCCCCCCATTTCTGTGGAATTGCTCTTGGATTCCCCTCCATAGGAGGCTAATTGCCAAGGGAGCCATCAGGACACCAGAGAACATATTCCATTTATCAGCCGCTGACCTCCTATCTCCATCGTTCTCTGGCAAAAGGAGAGAATGGGGTGACAACTGGATCACCAGTGGTTGTGAAGATGTCCACTCTCCCAAATTCCAGCTTTATGTAGTTCAGTCAAGATCCTAGAGCTTTCTGAAACTGTCTATGGGCTGATAACTCAGCCCTGCCCTGGGAAAAGAAATAGAATTAGGCTCCTTGTCCCTACTAACTGGTCTAAGGAGCCCCACTAAGTCCTGGGAAACCCAGCTCTGAGAACTATTCAATAGCCCCAGGTATGGACTAGGATGACAAAAGCAAGGTGGAGGGGGAAGCCTCTGGAATGGCTGCAACCTTGTTCAGCCAGATGGCCAGACTGCCTGGAATGCCAGATACAGACCAGACCATCAGAGGCATGGGGAGAGGAGCCTGGAGAGCAGGCATAAGCATCCGTGCACTCACCAACAGGCACGTCTGTTCCCCTTCCTCTTAGAAACTAACTACTGCCTAAAGGAACTCACAGACCTGTAAGTTCAGTTATGACCTTCACCAGCATGGACATACTCACAGACATAGCTGCAGACATTCTCATAGACATATAGCCATTCTCCATCCATAGAGCAGGAAAGTAGAGATAGACACTCTCAGCACAGATATATTGAGGCATTTGGGCAGTTAGTTGGCAAAGTACAAAGAATGTTGGACTTAGAGTCAGGAAGATTCCTCTTCCCAAGTTCAAATCTGGACTCAGATACTAGCTGTGTGACCCTGGGCAAGCCACTTAACTCAGTTTGCCTCAATTTCCTCATCTGTAAAAATGAACTGGAGAAGGAAATGCCAAACCATTTCAGGATCTCTGCCAAGAAATGCTCAAATGGAGTCATAAAGAGTCATACATGACTTAAATGACTGAAAATGAAATGAAATTAATTAGGTGAAGCACTGAGTTCTGAATTGAGCCAGAGATGTGAGTTCAAATCCTGTCTTGGATGTTTAATACCTGTGTGATCTTGACCAAATCACCTTATCTCACTGGAACTTTGTTTCCTCATCCATAGTTCCACTCAGGTCCAAATCTTGGATCTTGTGAATTCATATTAGTGTATATGATCAGTTAAGTTTTTGAAGCACTCAGATGTGTGATATTGAATGTGTATGACAATTCAGAATTAATAGGATCATAGACTTAGAGCTGAGAGGGACCTTAGGTATCATCTAGAACACCTCCTCCCTACACACATTTTACTTATAAAGAAGTTAAGGCTCAGATTTCCCCCAAGAATGGTACAATTTTGAAATCTAGCTTGGATAATAATTAAGTCATCCAGAATAGAGAATTATTTTCCTACTGAAAGAAAAAGTTATTTAAATTAATTGAAGCAAAGAGAGGCAGAGGAAGATAGGATAAGTATTGTGTGGCCTGAACCAAATTAAAATGCAATTGAGAAATATTTAACAAAATAAATAAAGACGAGATGAGATAGATAACATACATATTCTCTCTCCGTCTCTCTCTTTTAACCTTATGTCTTAGAATCAATACTGTGTATTGGTGTAAGGGCTAGGCAATGGGGGTTAAGTGACTTGTCCAGGGTCACACAGTTAGGAAGTGTCTGAGGCCACATTTGAACCCAGGACCTCCCATCTCCAGATAACACTACATTTTAAAATTAAGGCAATATGTGGTTCCCAGGGATCCTTCTCTATAGCTTAGTGGTCCCCATTTCTTTTTGAGTTTGATACTACTGGTATGGACAGACTGACTCGGAGTCTCCAGGAAGACCTGGGTTCCAGTTCAGTCTCATTGAATATGTGTTGTTATTATTTAGTTATTTCAGTCATGTCAATTCTTTGTGACCCTATTTGCAGTATTTTGGGCAAACATGCTAGAATAGTTTGCCATTTCCTTTTCCAGCTCATTTTACAGATGAGGAAAGTGAGCAAACAGGGTTAAGTGACTTGCCCAGGGTTACAGAACTAGTAAGTACCTGAGGCTAGATTTGAATTCAGGTCTTCCTGACTCCAGACTCAACACTGTGCATTGTACTACCTAGCTGACATACACTCAGTTCTCTAGATAACTTTAGAAAGATTATAAATTGCAGAGCCAGTGCCAACTTACATTAGTAAGAGTAGTTTCCTTACTGGGAGTTCCCTATACCAATGAAATCATGCGTTGGTTCTAAACTATTAAGTTAAATTAACTAAGGTATTTATGCCACAGAATATTCCAGACATTTGTGTGCTGGGGGAGACAGCATGAGACATCTCATTTACAAATGAGGAAACTGAGGCATTGGCTGCTAGTTGGCTTGCCCATGATCACACATCTCATAAGGGCTGAGCCAGGACTCAAATTTCCAGTGAGTCCAAGTTCAGGGCATTAATCTGCTGTTGAGGCTGCCTTTGGGTTGATCTAGGTTTGCTTTCCACATTGGTGTTCATACATGTAAACATACATGCCCACACATGTCTACTTCACCTACAACTGAGCTCCATCAGCTCTGCTCTTCTTTCCCCTCTTCCTCCTTCTCTCCCTTCTCAGCTGCCTCAGTCTGCAAAGCTCTGAAATGCACGAACATGGCCAACTCCAAGCCAGCTCGAGCCCAGGAAACGTTAGAAACAAATGAGTGACTTTTTCTTGCCTGTGTGATTTTTGCCAGGAATTTCATGACTCCAGAGAACTTCTGCCTTGGTTTTCAGGGTAAAGGACATCTGGCAGGGCCAAGGTGGAAGGAGGGGAGAGACGAAAGGGTGAAAGAGAGAGAGAAGCCCAGCTCTGAAGGGGTAAATGGTATACACGGATGGGATGGTAAGATTAGAAACCATGAGTCATGGACCGGAAGCTATCTTCTGGTTGAGAGAGAAAAAATGTCAGTGACCACAATTGATCTGCAGATCCTCATCCTTTGGCTATTTCTAGAGATGTTATTGCTTCCCACTCTCTACCCTGATCTCTCTCTGTCTCTGGCTCTGGCCCTCTCTGTCTCTGGCTCTTTCTCTCTGTCCCTTTGTCTCTCTGTCTCTTTGTCTCCGTCTCTCTGTCTCTGTCTGTCTCCCTCCCCCCCCCCCTCTCTCTCTCTCTCTCTCTCTCTCTCTCTCTTTCTCTCTGTCTCTCTCTCTGTGTCTGTGTCTATCTTTCTCTGTTTCTGTTTGTCTCTTTGTCTCTCTCTCTTCCCCCCTGCTCTCTGTCTTTCTCTGTCTCTGTCTGTCTGTCTCTTTCTCTCTGTCTCTGTGTCTCTCTCCCTCTCTGTCTGTGTCTGTCTTTCTCTGTCTCTGTCTGTCTGTCTCTTTCTCTCTGTCTCTCTTCCTCTGTGTGTGTGTCTTTCTCTGTCTCTGTCTGTCTGTCTGTTTCTCTCTGACTCTCTGTCTCTTTGTCTCTCTGACTTTGTCTGCCTCCCTGTCTCTCTCTGTCTCTTTCTCTGTCTCTGTCTCTCTCTGTCTCTTTCTGTCTCTCTGTCTCTGTCTCTGTCTGTCTTCCTGTCTCTCCCTGTCTCTGTCTCTCTGTGTCTTTCTCTGTCTCTCTCTCTGTCTCTGTCTCTTTGTCTCTCTGTCTCTGTCTGTCTCCCTGTCTCTCTCTGTCTCTTTTTCTCTTGTGTCTCTGCCTCTCTGTCTCTGTCTCTGTCTCTGTCTCTGTCTCTCTCTCTCTCTCTCTCTCTCACACACACACACACACACACACACACACATCCAAGCTATTTCCACTCTACTGCCATGATGCCCACTGTACTAACCTCTGCTCAAGTGGTCTTGGGAGCTTGACTTGACTCTGGTTTTTCAGACAGCATAGCTTGGCTGGCTACTCATGTTCCTTCAGGAACCAAAAAGTGACTCTTGTCCTCTTCTATACTGTGGGAAGGAAGTCTACAGAAAAATAATATGCTCTTCTTCAATTACAAAGATGACTTTTACCAACCCACCATCATCTTTGGGGCAAGTGTTACAATCAACTTTGAATTATGTTTGCAGAAATGGGTTGTCTTGAGCCATCTCTGTTCTTGGCTAGTTCCTCCATTCCATGGAGGAGTCAAGGTATAATCAGTGGTCCTGAAACATCGCTGTGCCAAGAATAAATATTCATAGGATTAGAAGTGTGAGTTGGGGCAGCTGGTGGCTCAGTAGCTAGAGAGATGGGCTTGGAGTTGAGAAGTCCTGGGTTCAAATGTGGCTTCACACACTTCCTAGCTGTATGACCCTGGGTAAGTCACTTAACCCCTATTGTTTAGCCCTTACAGCTCTTCTGCCTTGGAACCAATACCTAGTGCCAATTCTTAGAAACAAGGATTTTTTAAGAAAAGGAAGTGAGAATTACTTCTACTTCTTGTTATTGACACAAAGGAGATTTGAAAGTCACTTTAGAAGTCATCTAATCCCCACTGTGACTTCTGAATATGGAACAGAGGTGGAAAAGGTTAAGAGATTCACCCAAAGTCATTTAGGTAGTAAATGGAGGAAGTAGGATTTTAGCTTCATTGAGCTAGACTTGAAGACTATTTGATATTTTTTTTAATCCTTACCTTCTGAATGCAGAAAAGCAGTAAGGGCTAGGTGATGGAAGTTAAGTGACTTGCCCAGGGTTATATAGCTAGGAAATGTCTGAGGCCAGATTTGAACCCAGAAGCTCTGTCTCCAGGTCCTGTCTCTCAGTCTCTCTCAGTCTACTGAGCCACCCAAATGCCTCCTCTTGAAGACTATTTATAATCCTGTCTTAGTCACTTCCTGTATAACCCTGAGCAAATAAGTTGTTTCGCCTCTAGATCTCGGTGTCGTCTTCTTCAAAATGAGAAAAATGAAAGCGTTGGACTTGCTAGTCTCTGAAATGTCTTTAGTTCTAAGTCCATGATCCTCTGCCTCCTTTGGCTCTTGGGTCAGTGGATTTTTCTCTACTGTACTCCCTTCCTGAGATGAATTTGAAGAAAAATGGAAATGGAAGAAGGCAAGAAGAATGGAGGGATGGATGGACAGTAGAGCTCTGAAGCTGGAGCTGAGGGATCCATCGCTGAGTCCTTTGGGGGAAAGCAATCTCATTCAATCCCATCTTCCCTCCATTCTCCCTGGTAAACTTCATGGCAGCAGGAACTTCCCAGCTGGTTCTATGACTTCTGCGCCCCACTCTACCGGCTGTCAGGCCATGGAGGGAGTTAGCCAGGGGCTCCCTCTTTCTTCTTGCTCTTCTCCCAAGACTTTCTTTGTTTCCCACACTTTTTTTGCAGCTGTCCTCTGTAACAGGTGATGCCTGTCTTGCATGCTTTCGTACTAAGGCGTTCCTTGGTCCCACCCCTGCCCGAGCCCCCAAGAGCAGAAGCCTAGAGCTCTCAGGAGGGGGGGTGTGAGGGGAGAAAGGGGGCTGGACAGCCGGGCTGGGGCTCTCCTTACAAAGAGGCTCTGGAAATCTTCCAGGCCCTGAGAGGAGCAGGGATGGAGAGGAGCGAGATGACTTGTTGGCCCATATTCAGTTTTCAATGTTCTGCAATATTTCTCTCAGGGGCAGGGAAAGCAGGAGAAATCTGAGCCCGTGTTGGAATTGGGGTTGGCCATTTAGTCAGTTCAGGCTGCCAGCCAGGTTGGGATTTCAATTCTACTTTCAAAATGATTGTTTGAGAAATGCCCAGCTGTAGTATATTAGCAACAATGGCGTGTATACCAGAAGTGTGGCACTTGGGTGTCCTCCAGGAGCTCCGGGATCAGAAGGAGAGGTGGGCTGGCCATGGAGTGACAAAGGGGGGAAACAGAGGACCAGCCTGAGGGCTGGACCGCATGAGGCTCGGGGAATGTAAAAAAGAGCAACTGAACCTCTCATTTTAATATTTTGATATGGTAATTATTATATGTAATTCTATTTAGTATTTTCATATAGTTGGCTTTCTTTATAGATTTATGTTTTTTTTAATGCATTTTAAAACATGATTCTGAGAAAGGGGCCCATCCTGGCTTCATCAGAGGGGTCCAAAGCACAAGAAAAGTTAACCCAAGAATATATAATTTGTATAGGAGTGAGTTCAGTTGCTTTCAAGCTTGTCTGATTCTTCATGACCCTATTTGGGATTCTCTTGGCGAAGATAGGAGTGATGTGTCATTTCTTTATTTGCCTCATTTTACAGATGAAGAAACTGAGACAAACAAGGTCAAGTGACTTGCCCAGGGTCACATGGCCAGTAAGTGTCTGAGGCTGGATTTGAACTTAGGTCTTCTTAACCCTGGGTCCAGTGCTCTATCCACTAGGCCACCCAGCTGCCCCTGTAGAGAGGGAAAATGCTAAAATATTAATAATAATATTTATATAGCACTTACTATGTGCCAGGCATTGTGCTAAGTAGTTTATAATTATCTCATTTGATCCTCACAATGATCCTAGGAGATAAGTGTTAATAATATCCCCATTTTACATATGAAAAAGCTGAGGCAAACAGAGGTTAAGTGAGTTGTCCAGGGTCATATAATAAGTGTCCGAGGACAGATTTGAACTCCCATCTTCCTGACTAGGTCTAGCATTCTATTGGTAGGATAGTGTGTCTTGAGACACCTCCTCTCTAAAACAAGTCCTGGGAGTATACTGCATGTTACTATTCTGCTGATGTAGCCACTTTACAGCCATAGAAACTGAGGCAGAAATTGGAGGAATGACCTAACAGAGGAGCTAGAAATAGCCACAGGGTCTTCTGGCAGCATCAACAGCAGATTACATAAGACACTAATTGCATGTTCAGCATGAGTCTCCCCGGGGAGGAAGAGAATAAATATTTCATGACCCATTAAGCCAAAATGGGTAAGAGGAGGAACAAATCTGTGCTCTTGAAACCCTGCCCATAGCTGAAGAGCTAGCTCAGGGGTGCAGCAGTGCGGTTGGGGTAGCTACCAAGACCCTGAGCTTGGTTTGACACTGGTCCGAGGCTCCTAAATCTTCTATGCTCCAGGGAGATGTTGCCAGGGTGGGTAACGTGGGTGAAATTCAGGACTGGGAAGGGAAGACGTATGAGCTAGTAGCTCGTTTGATAGAGAAAAAGGAATGCCAGCCTAAGAGAGTTTAAAGGTTCAGACATACTCGACAGTGGAGGATCACAGGATTTAGAAGAATGGACCTTGGGGATCATCTTGTCCAAGTCTTTTATCTTACAGATGAATGAACTAAAGCCTAGAGCAGTTGAGTGATTTATCCAAGGTGGCACAGCCAGTCATTTCTAGGGCTGAGAGGGGAACCCAGACCTTCTAACTAGTGCAACAACTTGGCAGAACCCAAGAGTGAAAATGACAAGAGGGACAGAGAAGTGTGGATCGATGTCAAAAGAGCCCCACTGATTTCCCAGTAGAGCACCTATGACCCTGAGCAAGGCTCAGCCTCTTTGCCTCTGTTTTCTCATCTAAAAAAAGGAGATAATCGCATGTGCCTTTGAAGGATCAAAGAAGATCATGGGATCATAGAGTCAGGGCCAAAGTCAAGTCAGGATCAGAAGTCACATAGTCCAACCCTTTGATTTGACAGATGAGAACCATTGAGCTAAACAAATTGCCTGAGATCACACAGATAATAAGTGTTGGAAGTAGGATTGGAAGCTGGGTCCTTGGACTGCTCTTTTCAAACCATTTTATCAGCCTCAAAGAACTATATCGGAGCTGACTGTCCCCTAACCATTGGCTTCCCCAAGGGATCTACAGATGAGAAAGACTGACCTAAAGTGCCTTCCTTCCGCCATATGCCATGACTCACTCAGATTCATGGTATTTCCACTGCTGTTGCAACCAGTGTTGCCATAACAATAATGATACCAGCTTCAGGAAGGGCTGAGACTGGAGCAATCCAGTCAACAACCCTTCTACGACTTGGTAGATATATCCTCTGGAGCTGCCTAAGATATATAAACACATAGAAATAAAGTGGCCAACCCAGGATCATACAGCATAGAGGTGTCAGAGGTGAGATTTGAACTCATAACTCTTGACTCCAAGCCCAGCACTCTATCCATTACCCTCACACTAATTCCCACCCCCCAACTTTATATCCTTTTATGTTTGTAAATCTAAGAGTAAGGTCATGGTTAACAAGGAGTAGACTTTGAGGGTGAGGATGAAACTCAGAAAGTCTTGCTCAGAGGTTGGATTTGAATCCATGTCTTTCTTCCTGACCCCAAGCCCATCATCACTCTGACCTACTAGGCTATTGTGTCTTTACATTATCAATGATGACATACAATTATACAGTGGCTGTTTGGTAACACAAAGACCCCTTACAAATATTATTCCATTTGATCCTTGAAATAATCTAATTAAGTCATCAGCAAGTACTAGGAACAGAAAGAAAGGGGGAAAAATCTCTGTTCTCAAATTACTCAGTCTAATGTGAGTGTCACTGTCCCCATTTTACAGGTAAGGATACTTAGGCGTAGTGGGGATAAGTGATTTTTGCATCTCTCCAAGTAGAACTGGGACTGAAAACCATATGGAGCTCTCTGCTTTCTGGGCAGCATCAGTAGGCTGCCCTGTAACCTAGCCCAGCCGCCATTACCCATAGCCACATGCCTATACAGGTCTTGGAGCTTCCAATTTTAACATTCTCCTGTTGTCTTGGCTTGGCTCAGCTCTTTCCATAATGAGATTCCTCATCTTACCTTTCCTCTTTCTCCTCTTTTAGCTGGCCAAGTGGGTAGGGGGAAGGGGAAACAGACAAGATGAACCCCTTCCCATTCAAGCATACACCCCTGGGTGGCTCTGAGCCTGATCTGATGGGGGTCAGAGAGGAAGCAAGAGAAAGAGTACCCAAGCTGTCAACAAGGGACACTCACAGGCAAGACTCTTAAGCTCTCATAGCCTCAGTTTACCCATCTGTAAGATAAGCTCTATAATAAGAAGGGTTATTGACTGGCAACAATGGAAGGATTGCTTGAGGACAAAGAAATCACAGATCCTTCTTGAAGCTGGCATCATTATTATTATGGTAACATTGGTTGCAACAGCATGAACCTGAGCTGGATGCCCAGGGTTGTTGTGATTTGCAAAGTACTTTGCAAATCTCAAGACATCAGATAAACTTGATGATGGCAGTGTCCATCCTAAAATGTGAGCCCAGTGCTCCAGGTGTGTTCTGACTTGGGCAGAGTACATACAGCAAGACTGTTTCCTCCTTGGCCCTTTGCACTAATCCTCTCTTAATGCTACTACCTAAGATTGAATTCATTGGCTTTATAATGAGCCTTTTTTGTCTGTGATGCTTTTGGACACTGTAGACTCACATATCTGGAATTGGAAGGGACCCCCAAAACCATCTAGTCCAACCCATTCATTTTTTAATTTTTTTAGTATTTTATTTATTTTCAAATTAAAATTTTTTAATTAATTAATTAAGAATATTTTTCCATGGTTACATGATTCATGTTCCCCTTCTCCTTCCCCCTTCCCACAACCAACAAGCAATTCCACTGGATTTTACATGTGTCACTGATCAAGACCTATTTCCATATTATTCATATTTGCACTAGGGTGATCGCTTAGAGTCTACATCCCCAATCATATCCCCTTCAACCCATGTGATCAAGAGTTGTTTTTCTTCTATGTTTCTGCTCCCACAGCTCTTCCTCTGAATATGGATAGTGTTCTTTCTCATAAGTCCCTCAGAATTGTCCTGGGTCCTTGCATTGCTGCCAGTAGAGAAGTCCATTACATTCAATTGTGCCACAGTGTATCCGTCTCTGTGTACAATGTTCTCCTGATTCTGCTCCTCTCACTCTGTATCCATTCCTGGAGGTCCTTCCAGTTCACATGGAATCCCTCCAGTTCATCATTCCTTTGAGCACAATAGTATTCCATCACCAACATATACCACAGTTTGTTCAGTCATTCCCCAATCAAAGGGCATCCCCTCATTTTCCAATTTTTGGCCAACACAAAGAGCGCAGCTATGAATATTCTTGTACATGTCTTTTTCCTTATTATCTCTCTGGGGTACAAACCCAGCAGTGCTATGGCTGGGTCAAAGGGCAGACAGTCTTTTATCGCCCTTTGGGCATAGTTCCAAATTGCCCTCCAGAATGCCAACCTATTCATTTTATAAAGAAAACGAGGCTGGGGCAGATAATTGACATTTTCCAAGGTTGCATGGATAATGAGTATCAGAGGTGAGATTTTAATCCACATCCTCAGACTTCAGAACCAGTTCTTTTTCTACTCTACCATGCTGCCCCCTAACCATTAAGGACTAACTGCTGAAGGCTTGTCAGGTTGGCATGTCCCAATCTGAACATGTGCACGTGAAGATACATGTTTGTTAATGTCATGAGTTATATTCAAAATGGAGGTGACTTGGGCAATTCAGCAAAACAAACAAAAAAAAAAATTAGTGGATTTAATCCTATATAAGGGCTTTGCCATCAAGGCAAATGTTTTAGTTCCCCTGCTACCTAGAATGCTTCTGAACTGCCCCCTTCCCTACTTCCAACTGTCATCATTTGCTCAAGAAATGCAGATTCATTAAGATTTTATCTGGGAGGGGCAGCTAGGTGACTCAGTGGATAGAGAGGCTTGGAGAGACAGGAGGTCCTAGGTTCAAATATAGCCTTGGATACTTCCTAGCGACCCTAAGCAAGTCATTTAATCCCAGTGTCCTAGCCTTTACCATTCTTCTGCCTTGGAACTGATACTTAATAATGATCCAAGATGGAAGGTAAGAGTTAATAAAAAGAACCAGAGACTGGCTACATGCCACAGGAGACCAACAATTAGTTGACCTTTTAGCCTTCAAGGTCTTCTCTGTGATTAGAGTTCTCTAAAGAAAATTCCAAGGACATCAGGTCATTAAGGCAGTGTCCAGTGGCTTTGGTCGTAGCCTATCCCTCAGCCCAGAAAAAGCACACGTTTTCCCAGGTGCACAATAGGACTCTGGGCAAGAGGTTCCTGTGGCTTTCAGGAGAGTCTCTTACAGTCTATAATTCTCAGAGAAATGTCAAAGAAATAGGCCTAGGTGGTTTTACGAGGAACGCATTTCCTGAAGATGGACAGCATGATGACCGTAAAGAAAGGAGAGGGCTGAGACAGCTGTTAGAGTCAGTCTGTTGGTCTGCAGGCAGATACACTAAGTCCTTCTTACAAAGGAATCATAGAATGTTAGAACAGAGAGAGGCTTAAAAACTCCAAATGGGGAAACTCAGAGTAATCCAGGACTAATTGGGCAGGGAGCATGGGGTAAGGGAGAGTCTCCACTAATAAAATCTAATTATGGAATCGTTTTGAAATTTTTAATATTTAATTTTTTCCAATTACACATAAAAACATTTTTTTTTTAAACCCTTACCTTCCGTCTTGGAGTCAATACTGTGTATTGGCTCCAAGGCAGAAGAGTGGTAATATCTAGGCAATGGGGGTCAAGTGACTTAACCAGGGTCACACAGCTGGGAAGTGTCTGAGGCCAGATTTGAACCTAGGACCTCCCGTCTCTAGGGCTAGCTCTCAATCCACTAAGCTACCCAGCTGCCCCCTATAAAAACAATTTTTAACCTTCACTTTGAACAAGTTTTGAGTTTCAAATTCTCTCCCTTCCCCTTTATTGAGAAGGCGAGCAATTTGATAAGTGTGGTATGTGTACAGTCATGCAAAATCTATGTCTATATTAGTCATGTTGGAAAAGAAAACACAGACAAAAACAATCCCAAGAAAAATAAAGTTAGAAAAAATCGGTATGTGTTGATCTGTATTCAGACTCCATCTCTGGGGGTGGAGAGCAGTCAAAGTCCTTTAGAATTGTCTTGGAAATTTGTATTGCTGTGAATGGCCAAGTCATTCACAATTGGTCATCACGCCATATTGCTGTTACTGCCTGTGTACAATGCTTTCCTGGTTCTCCTCACTTCGCTTTGCATCGGGTCATTTCCAGGTTTTTCTGAAACCAACCCACTCATCATTTCCTACGGTATGACAGTATCCCACCATACTCACATACTAGAGCTTGTTCGGCCATTCCCCAATTGATGGGCATCCCCTCCATATCCAGTTCTTTGCTACCACTAGAATGTTATTTAAACTTAAATTTATTTTTTTCAATTAGCAGAAATTTATTTTTCTAACATGTTATTTTTCTCCTCTGTCCCTACCATTGAAAAAGAAAAAGAAACCGGGAGAGCGTCCCCAAAACCCCCAGAATATGCATAGTCAAATGAACAAATTCCTCTATTGGCCACGCCTAAAAATGTGTGCCTTCTTCTGCCCCCAGTCCTTCATCTGCCTTTCAAGAGGTGATTGAATATGCATAACTGTCCCCAAAGTCTTCACACAGTTTTTGCTCTAAAACTTTTGGGACACGCTCCACGTCTCTGTCTCTGTCTCTGCCTCTCTGTCTTTGTCTCTCTCCATCTCTGTTTGTCTGTCTATCTGTCTATCTCTTCCTCTGTCCCTATCGCTCTTGCATGATGGTCACATAGTGATTATGGGTCAGAGGCAGGATTTTTTTAAAGGAAAGAAGAAAAAAGGTAGAGAAAAGGTGCCTGTTTATGCTATATAGTTTGTGTTTCCAGTTTTGGGCTTTGGGCCAAAATTGGTGGGTGGGAAGGTGACGAGGGGAAGCTGGGCACAGCCCTGGGCGGAGATGGTCTGCCATTGGCTCACGATGGACTCCAGGTGGGCTGCATTGGGCAGGTCCAATTTCAGAGACCTGACGCCCTTCTTGCCCTTATAGGTGAGCTGGTCTCCATCTCGCTTACTTACTCACTCACGAGCACCTTCCTCGGGAGGCTGTCAGATCATCACATGATGACCGTGTTCCTTGAGGTCGGGAGCCTGGCAGTGCCTACTCCCATCCCCACACGTAGGCACCCCCCCACCAGCTCAGGGCAGGGGCCCCTCTCCTGACCTCCTCCCAGGCTCCTGGTTAAAAATTGCTCATTGAGGAGCTGGCCCTCAGCTGGGAGCAGCTTACCGGAGGAGGGGGGTGTTAGATGGCGCACAGAGACCCTCTGTTCCCATTAACAATGGACCATTTATGACTTAATTCTGCCCTGTGGTCCCCGTGAGCTCTGAATGGACTTCTAGGAAAGGAGGAATGGAGTCCCCACCCCTGCCCCCTGCACACCTCAGGCAGCAGCTTTGCTGGGAAGTCCATAGGCAGGGGTTGGGGCCAGCTCTCTGGCCTTGCATCTCTCCAACCTGCTGTCTCCTTGGCCGTGGGCTGGCTCTCTTGAATGATTTTTGACAGCAGCATCCGGGGGAGCCCAAGGGAAGAGGGTGAGATTCCACCTAGTAGCCCGGCCTTTTGGGGGCCATCCTGGACTCTGGAACAAGGGAAGAGTCTGCCTCGTGTTTTTCATCTGAGTTTCTTCAATCAATTGTCAAATAACGATTGAATCCTTCCTATGCCCAAGACAGACCACTAGGGCAGAGATCTGGCCCCAGAGCCAGCCAGGGTAGAGCAAACAAGGGGTTTCCCCTCAGGGTACCAAAATTTGGACAGCACTGATCAAACCGTAAGTTTCCTCCACTAGACTGTAAATTCCTGGGGGGCAGGGACTCTTTTTTGCCTGTCTTGTATCTTCAGAGTTTAGCACAGTGCCTGGCACATCGTAGGGAATAGGGGATTGATCGATAGTACAACAAAAATAATTGGTTAAAATAGGAAGCTCCCAGAGAGGGCTCCATCCTTCCTGGTCCTGGGCTCAACTCAGGGGAGCTCATCTCAGACCTGCCCAGGGCAGTGACTCCCTCAGTAATCAAACTCGTGGGAATGTTCCTGCTCAACTGCTGCTGGTGTTTCTATCCCAGGCAGAGGAATTTCCCTTTTGGATTCTGTCCAGCCCTTAGGATGCTTAAAGCCTCGCTGAGTAGGTATCACAAAAAGATAACTAAAGTACAAATGAGTATGTGGTCAGCACCCAGTGAAGAGTCCATCCAAGGAGCAGCTTGGTGGCTCAGTAAATAGAGTTAGGTGTAGAGAGGGGAGGTCCTGGGTTCAAATCTAGCCTCAGACACTTAGCTGTGTGACCCTGGGCAAGTCACTTAACCCTCATTGCCTAAGCCCTTCCTGCTCTTCTGCCTTGGAACCAATACCTAGTATCAATTCTAAGGCAGAAGGTAAGGCGTTTTTGTTTGTTTGTTTGTCCGGGAAAGTACCTATCCATGGAGGACTTTGAATATCAGGCTAAGGAATTCATCCTTTTCTTATCAGGCAAAAGGATAACTGGGCCAAGTTTAGCTGAAAAAGATGGTTTGCATAAGGCAGGGATGGAAAGACAGGGAGAGGCTAGATTGTGGTGAGCCTTGAATGCTAAGCTAAGGATTTTGGTCTTCCTCCTATCAGTAACAGGGTCAATCCTTCCTAACACTGATCCTCTTATTTAATCAAATTTTAGACCTTTAGAAAAGCTGGTTTCAAATCTCCTCTCTGGTTCAGTCTACGTAACCTTAGACAAGCTTCTCCTGGCCTCACTTTCCTCATATTGAAAATGGAAGGCTTAGACTAAATGGCCTTGGTGCTTTCTCCCAGCTCTTAATCTCATATGTGTCTGAGACTCAGTTTCTCCAAATGTTGTTGAAGCATTTTCACCTGTGCCCCATGGAGAACTAGAGCTTAGAAACTGAGCTCCTCTAAAGAGGTTGGATGACTAGCCAAGACAACCCCAAGAACACTCTGTACTGGTTCAGGGGAGAACCTTCCTGCTGAGTCTTATGGTGTAATGCATTGAGAGCTGTTCTTAGGGTCTGGAGGTCCTGGATTTCAGTTCCCCCTCGGAGAGATACTGGCTGTGTGACCCTGGGCAAGTCACTTAACCATTGAGTGTCCACTGGCGATTCTAAGTAGTAGAGCTGCTTGACATTGTTGGAACCTTCTGGACAGGTAAAATCACAAGTCTGGTTTATATTTTTACATCATATTAACAATATACAATATAATAATAATATATTATATTTTAAAAAGTCCTCCTTGGTTTAATTCATTGTGGGAGCTTGTTTTAAGTGAGTCACTTTGTAGGCAAAATGATGCTTTAGACAAGGTCTAAGAGGCTTCCCAAGCACTTATGGATGCGTGACTTACGCTTTGCCCTTGCCAAGCTTGACTCTCAGCCTGTCAGTAATTAAACCTTCACTCCAGCAGTAGCAGCTGGTTTAGCCTCAGGCACGTCAGCCCAGATTTGTCTGACAAGGAGAGTTTGAGAGCTGACTGAACCCATCTTCTCAGAGGATGTCGAAAAGGGGTGACCTTCACTGTCAACTGGCTAAGGAGAGGTTGGAGGAATTTGGCCAAGGTCACCCCGCTAGAAGCAACGTTGTAGAGAGCAGGAACGGGAAATGGTCAGGGCGGGAGCAGGGATTTCAAAAAATTAAATTAGGAGCAAAAACGGTTATTACTGGCATATTTTTTTAATTCGCAAATTTAATTATTTATATTAAGAAAACATATATATATACATATATTTGTTTCTATTAAAAATTGGTGACTTGAATTACAAGCCCTGCTAGGTTAAATCTTCATTCTCTCCCCACCCTCCCACCCCACTGCCATTCTGCTCCGGTGATCACCCCATTTGCAGTCCCAAACCAGTCATGGTGCTATGAAAATGGATAGGGGTTCGGGAGACGTTTTGCCAGAGACTTGAAACCCAGATACCTCAACTTAGTACTCCGGTGCTCCAGTCCTACATTCTAGGTCCCTAAGAAATTCTGGAATTAGGAATTGAAAGACATTGACCCCAAAGATCTTCTCTTTCTTCTCTCCTGACCCTCCTTAGGGAGTTGTTGCTCCTCCTTCATTTTTGAAGAGAACTAATGATATCATAGGATGATGTGGGAGTTTGGGGGATGTACTCAGTTTGGGAGAGGATCCCGAGTCAGAAGATTGGGGTTCTAGCCCTGATTTTCCCACAACTAGCTCGTGACGTTGGGCTCCCTCTAGAATGTCAGCCGTTGGAGACTGGGAACTGCTTCATTTTTGTCTTTGAATTCTCAGCGCCCAGCACAGTCCCTGACACATAGTAGGCACGTATTAAAGGTTTGTTAAATGGAATGGAATTACTTAGTTGTGTCAGTCCTGTTAGACTCCTTGTGATCCCATTTGGGGTTTTCCTGGAAAAGACCCTGGAGTGGTTTGCCATTTCCTTCTTTTCATTTTCATTTTTTTCTTTTCATTTCATTCTTTTCATGAAAAAAATTTTCATGAAAATTTCAGTTCATTTTCCAGATGAGGAAACTGAGGCCAACAGGGCTAAGTGACTTGCCCAAAGTCACTCAGCTAGTAAGTGTCTGAGTCCAAATGTGAACTCAGGAAGAGAATTCTTCCTGACTCCAGACCTGGTGCTCTATGCACTATAGCATCACTTAGCTGATCCTGGGCCTCATTTTACATCATTTTATTTTATTTTTTAATATATTTTATTTGATCATTTCCAAGCATTATTCGTTAAAGACATAGATCATTTTCTTTTCCTCCCCCCCACCCCCCATAGCCGACGCGTAAGTCCACTGGGCATTAGATGTTTTCTTGATTTGAACCCATTGCTTTGTTGATAGTATTTGCATTAGAGTGTTCATTTCATTTTATTTTTTTTATACCATTTTAAAATGAGGGTGGGTTAGGTGGCTTCAAAGATCTGTACTGTTGGTATCTGAAAGGATGGTGCGGGATTGCAAATGGGTCAAAATTTACATGATTTCCAAGTCCTTCTTTTCTCTGGGCCTCAGCTTCCTTCCCTGGCGTGATGGTTTAGTGTATGCTGTGAGTCACAAAATTGGTGTGGGATTATGACTGATTTAAAACCTAGTCATATTTCTTTTGTTGAGACTCCGTTTTCTCCTATGTATGATAAGCTCCAAGACCTTCCTCTCTAGCTTTAATATGTCATGACTTCTTACGTCTGTGGCATGCTCCCTTCCCAGCTGGAGCATTTCAAGACTACCCAATTTGGCCTTTCTCTGTTCTCCCATCTCAAAAACTCTGACACTGGGCAGTCATCTGGGAGACGCTGAACAGGGCTTAGGAAAGCTGCCCGACTCGGGTGGAATGCCAAAAAGCCGTCAATCCCAGAGCTTCCTAAAGGCCTCCCCAGCACACATTCCATCCGAAAGGTTTGTTGACAGCTTAAACTAACATGGTCCCAAGACACACAAACAAGTGTGGAGTTCTTCCAGTCCCCAGAGATGCTCGTTGCCAGAATGAGGCAAGGGGAGGGCAGGCATGGGGACAGGTTGGGATTGCAGTGACCCAACAACACTCGGTCCGAGGACACGGGGACAAACCTCTCTGAGGCTGCTCCCTGGCTCAGTGGCACATTAACGAGGGTCCCCAGAATGGTCACTTCCCATCACTGGCAGCAGATAATTCCCATAATGATGGGAAGCTCAGAGAGAACTCTTAAAACCAACCTGTGACAATCACCTTTCTGCAGAACTTTTATGTTCAGTTCGATGGGTTTTCATTCCTTTCCAGAACTAAATCCTCTGGTTCAGGGACAGGCCCTGTATTTTTTTTTTTAATAACCCTTACCTTCCATCTTGGAGTCAATACTGTGTATTGGCTCCAAGGCAGAAGAGTGGTAAGGGCTAGGCAATGGGGGTTAAGTGACTTGCCCAGGGTCACACAGCTGGGAAGTGTCTGAGGCCAGATTTGAACCTAGGACCTCCCGTCTCTAGGACTGGCTCTCAATCCACTGAGCTACCCAGCTGCCCCCAACAGGCCCTGTATTTTAAAGAGGATGCTGAGAAGATGGGGAATATGGGGAGTGGAGCATAGAGGCATGATGAACTGATTCCAGCTACTTGGATGGAGAAGGATCCCAGTAACAAGTCACCTCTCATCATGCTCTCAGTAGATTCATCTCATTTTTCTTGCCCAGTGAATTTTCCCCTCTGCTCTTACACTCCCCTCCTTCACTCTGACACCCATATATGTCTTTTTCCCCATTTAAATGTAATGTCATGGGCAGATAGGTGGTTCAATGGCTATAGAGTCATGTCTAGAGATGAATGGTCTTAGGTTCAAATGTGACCTCAGATTCTCTCTAGCTATGTGACCCTGGGCAAGTCATTTAACCCCAATTGCCTAGCCCTTGTTGCTCTTTGGTCTTAGAACTATACTAAGACAGAAAGTAAGAGTTATTTTTTAATGTAATCTCCTTAAGGGAAGAGAACATCTTGCTTATATTTGCACCCTCAAGACAACACAAAGCCTAGTAGTACACAGTAGGTGTTGATAAGTATCTCTCCCTTCATCGATCCATTTATCCTTCTTTCTGTCTATCAATCTATCTTGGAGAAGGAAATAGCAAACCACCTTAGGAACTTTGCCAGGAAAACCCCAAACTGGTCATGAAGAGTTAGAAACAACTGAAAATGAATGCATATCTATCCTCTCTCTCTCTCTCTCTCTCTCTCTCTCTCTCTCTCTCTCTCTCTCTCTCTTTCTTTCTCTTTCTCTCTCTTTCTCTATCTATCTATCTATCTATCTATCTATCTATCTACCTATCTATCCATTCATCCATCTATCTATCTATCCTTCCATCCATCTATTTATCATCTATCAATCTATCCATCCATCCATCTCTCTATCTTTCTCTCTTTTTCTTTCTCTCTATCCATCTGTCTAGTTGTCTATTTAAAGATTCTTACTAAAAAGAAGACTCAGTCCTCCTTTGCTTACCCCAAGAGAAATGGGCATTCTTATCATTCTTCTCATTTTCCACCTCTGGCTCATGGTTATTTTTCAGTCATCTTTGTCCTGTCTGACTCTTTGGAGCCCTATTTTGGGATTTTCTTGGCAAAGATACTGGACTGGTTTGCCATTTACTCCTCCAACTCATTTTATAGATTTGTAGGCAAATGGTTAAGTGACTTGCCCAGGATCATCTAGCCAATAAGTGTCTGAGGCCAGATTTGAACTCAGGAAGATGAGTTTTCCTAACTCCAAGCCCAATATTCTCTTCCCTGTGCCATCTAGCTGCCCTCTAGACCAGGAAGTGATAATCAAACCAGCATTACTATTGTTTCTTAGAAGGGCAATCTGGTCCCTAATTTCATTCAGAATCCCTGGGATTTCTAATCACTGACTGGCTAGGATAAGGCTTCCTTCCCTGACCCCATCATGCCTCCTCTTACCCATCCTTGTCACCTCTGTCCCTCCCTTGTCCCTATCTCTCTTTCCATTGTGCTGAAACCCTTTTCTAACAAATCAAACAAGAGGTTTTTTAGTGCACTTTAACCCCCCCGCCTTTCCTTTTAGCTGACATGTAGAATATAAAACTCTTTGATGCCATTCTAGCTTTCTGTTATTTATCTATTTTTGGCACTTAATCTGTTTGCCTCAGTTTCTTCAATTGTAAAATGAGGATAATTGCTAAAACCTCCCTCCCAGGGTTGTGAGGATCAAATGAGAGAATATTTATAGTGTCCAGTATAGTAACTAGTATATAGTAGGCACTTAATAAATGCTTGTTTCCTTCCTCTTATCCTCAGGGGCTAACACTATGCATACAGTAGGAGTGTAGTATTTTTTTAACGCTTGCCTTATCTTTTAGAATTGATACTCAGTATTTGTTCCAAGGCAGAAGAGTGGTAAGAGCTAGGCAATGGGGGTTAAGCAACGTGGCCAGAGTCACATGGCTAGGAAGTGTCTGAGTTCAGATTTGAACCCAGAACCTCCTGTCTTTAGTGAGCCACCTAGCTGTACCTCGAACCCTCTCATTCTTAACCCGGGGTCTGTGAATTTATAAGTTGTTTTTAATGGTTTAATAACTATATTTCAATATAGTTGGTTTCTTCTATAGCTATACACATATCTTATGCATTTAAAAATATAATTTGAAGAAGGGGACCATAAGTCTTTATCAGGCACTGGCCAAAGTGGTCCATGATACAAAACAGGTTAAAAGCCCATTTGGAGCAATAGATAAGCCACTATATGGTGGGTGTAGTCAATGGAGTGCCTGAACTCGAGTCAAGAAGATATGAGTTCGATCCTATCTCAGATCCTTATTAGCTAAGTGACCCTGTGCAAATCACTTAATTTCTCTCAGCCTCAATTTCTTCATCTGTAAAATGGGGATAAGAATAGCACTTAAACCACACAGAGGTTGTTGTAAGAACTCCATGTGATATTATATTTAAGTGTTACGTAAACATTAGCTATTTTTATTAGAAGGGATCCCAGAGATCACCTAATCCAACTTCTCTTCATTTTACACTTAAGGAAATTGAGACTCTGGGGGTTAAGTGATCTCCTTGAGGATAAGGATTGTCTTTTGCCTTTCTTAGTATGTGGCACATAGTAGGCACTTCACAAATGTTCTTCAAAATCGCCCAGGTAACAAAAAGGGATTTAATTCCAGGCCAATGTTGTCACCAGATGCTGCAGAGGTAGAATGGAAACTCCTTGAGGAAAGGACAGCTTTTGTCTTATCTTTGTATTCCCAATGACTGCATGATGCTTTTGCATTTATTAAGATTTTAATAAATATTTCTTAGATTGAATTAGACTGGAAGGCTTCAAAGAGGAGACAATACTTGAACTTAAAAGGTCTGGAAGGACCGGGACAAGAAGGAAAAAGGGGCTGTAGCCTGTGAAAACAGGTATGGATTGGACCCAGCATAGGTGGATTGTGTAGGTTTGCTTTCAGTCAATCATGTAGGAGTTCTGGGATGCCTGCCTCTGATTCCAAGAAGGAGAACAGACTGACATACTCTCCAATTCACTAACTGAACTCCTTCTGGCTCCTGGCTCCCAGAATCCCCTGAAACACTCCCAGACGTCCATGTTCAAAAATGTGGACGACCAATGGCCTCTAGGATAGCATCTGCTTGGATATTTCTCATCTCCATGGCAACACAAGGGTTGAGGCCATTCTCCCTCTGCCATGGAGGATGTTTTGGGGCTGAGTCTACAAGGCATAGCTAAAGAGTGTTGTTTTCCAAAGTCCCAGCACATCAGATGAACTCAGAAATCAGAGTGGAGAGAGCGTTGGACTGAGAGTCTGGAGACCTGCGTTCTACTTGCTGACAAGTTGCTAGCCATGTGGCCATAAGCAAACCACAGCGCTACCCTTCCCTAACCCTCAATTCTCTCTTCTGTAGAATGAGAAAGTTGAGCTAGAAGCAGCGGAGCCCAATGGATGGGGAATTGGACCCAGAATCAGGAAGCCTTGGGTTCCCATCCTATCTAGATACTCTCTTGCTGTGTGACTCTGGGCAAGTCACTCAAACTGTCGGTGGATTGGGTCTTCTTTTCTACAAAATGTAGGGGTTGTTTGGAGCCAGTGGCCTCTGAGGCTGCTTCTAGACCCTGGCCTGCAGCAAAGGAAATGAGCTGGTCTCTTGCTAAAAGCAAGGCTGATTCTCAGAACCACAGGATGGACCCTGACTCTTGGGGCCCCTGGGGGGGTGCTGTTCTGTTGGGGTGTCAGGGTTGAGGTTAACAGAGGACACATCACCCTCACAGATGAGCGGGCCCAGATGAAGCCACAAGCATGTCATCTGCAAAGAGAGAGAAGTCTCAAAAGTTCCATCCACCCCCACCTCTGACCAAACCGAAGCTCCTTTAGAAAACACTCCCTTACAGAAGAAGCCCAGGGCTCAGTCGAAGATGTGATGAGCTCTTGCTGGGAGCTCAGGAAAGCCTGTTCTCTGAGCTGTTCCACCTCTCATCTTTGCTCACCTGAAAACTAAGGAGCCCTCAGCCCCTGTTTTCAAGGATTGAGAGTACCCATCCTGCTTTTCCTGCCAGTCAGCCTTTGGGCTTCCTCTCGAACCTTGCCTCTTGTGGACTTATTGGATAGCTCCAATCAGCATCTCAAGGCTACTCAAGGAAAGGTACTTGCAATTCTTATAAAGAACTTATAGATTTTCCAAATTCTGTTACGGATATGTTCCTTCCTTCCTTCCTTCCTTCCTTCCTTCCTTCCTTCCTTCCTTCCTTCCTTCCTTCCTTCCTTCCTTCCTTCCTTCCTTCCTTCCTTCCTTCCTTCCTTCCTTCCTCCCTCCCTCCCTCCCTCCCTCTCTCCCTCCCTCCCTCCCTCCCTCCCTCCCTCCCTCCCTCCCTCCCTCCCTTCCTTCCTTCCTTCCTTCTTTCCTTCCTCCCTCCCTTCCTTCCTTTCCTCCCTTCCTTCCTTCCCTCTCTTCCTACATTCCATCCTTCCATATATAAGTATCAGTTATAAGACAGAAGAACACTAAGATATAAACAATGGGAGTTAAGTGACTTGCCCAGGGTTACACAGCTAGGAAGTGCCTGAAGCCATTGAACTCAGAAGGATTCATCTTCCTATCCAAGGCTCTAACCACTGCCCCACCTAGCTGCTCAATGAAAGGAAAATTAGGGAATACTCCTTATCTTATAGGTTTACAGTGAAGATGGTGTTTGGTCAACCTTCAGGTTCTATAGAAATGTGAGTTCTCATCATCATCATCATTCACTCTTCTAACTCTATGGTCCTAGCATGTATAATAGTTATTTTTATATCTGTCATGTCCCATAAGTAGACTGCCAGGGGCAGCATCACATCTGAAAGTCATTTCTCCCCACAGGGCCCTAGCAGGCATTTAATAAGTGTTTGTGGAGTGGATTTGACCCGGAATCTGCTGAGCCTCTCACATGTCCCACTATTCCTTTTGTTCTTCCCCTTCTGATCTTTCTTCCCTGGCCATCAGAAAGGATACACATAGCCAACAACCGCTGATAACACAAATCGAAAATGTATTTCCTGGCTTTTGAACTGAGTTGAAGAGTTTTCTTGACTGATGTAATGCTTGGCAGACCTCCTCTTCCTCTCTCAGGGTCCTGTGACACACTCACACTAACTGTTAAAAAGCCACGGTCTTTTGGTCTTTGCAGTGCAGAAGGGCAGGCAAGCCTATCCCTAGCCCTGCTGTGAGAGAGGTGGCCCCGGTCATGTGTCAGACACACGAGCAAGCCTGGTCACCCAGATAGAGAGGGAGCTTTGGCACTTTTGTCCCTTGTTTTTATCATTCAAAGGGCTTAGTCCTGGCTGGAGAGCTGGGTGCCGAGTGGCCACGTGTTGGATCGAAGGGCCAAGAATCCTTCTGGGACATCATCCAATTAGGAAATCCAGTTTTTTTAAAGATTTTTTTGTTTTAAACTTAATAATCATTAGCAAAACAATCAAATCATCATCCAGATTAAGCACTAAACCCTTTTTATCTGATCCTTTTTCATTTCTATTAAAGTCTCCATCCTACAAGTTTGCCATTTTCTCTGGAAGTGCACCAAGCAAGTCTAGAAATTAGAGTGAATAATGATAATGATGATCAAAACTCATCTTTTTATAGCACTTAAAGGTTGACAAAACATTTTTCTCTCTTCAAGATTGCAAGGTAGGTGTATTCCCTGCCTCCCTTTTCATTACTCATCTAAGAACTAAAAGGTTATTTGAAATACTTAACAGATTTAAAATGAGTACATTAGCAAGATAACATAAAAAGTGCTTTTGATCTGGTTACCATTTCAGGTCTATCTAAAGTTCTGCTAAACATGACTTTCTTTTTTCCTTTTCCTTCTTTCTCTTCTTTCTTCTTCTCTTCCTTGCTTCCTTCTACTGACTTTCTTTCTTTCTTTCTTTCTTTCTTTCTTTCTTTCTTTCTTTCTTTCTTTCTTTCTTTCTTTCTTTCTTTCTTTCTTTCTTTCTTTCTTTCCTTCCTTCCTTTCTTTCTTTCTCTTTCTTTCTTTCTTTCTTTCTTTCTTTCTTTCTTTCTTTCTTTCTTTCTTTCTTTCTTTCTTTCTTTCTTTCTTTCTTTCTTTCTTTCTTTCTTTCTTTCTTTCTTTCTTTCTTTCTTTCTTTCTTTCTTTCTTTCTCTTTCTTCCTTTCTTTCTTTCTCTTTCTTTTCCCCCTCCCCTTTCTTACTGACTCCTTTCCCCCTCCTTCTCTTCCCCCTCCCTTCTTCTCTCTCTTTCTTTCTTCTTCCTTCTTTCCTTAGCCCTGATAATAGAGAAGATGTTGGTTTCATCAATAAAAGTAGAAAAGTTGTAAGAAGGACCAAGTTTATAGAGAAAGCTAATGTGTTCGGTTTAGGACATGCTGAAATTGAGGTGTTGGCAGGACTTCACAACTGCCAACATCTAAAGGGCAATGAATTAGTAATGTAGGACTAGAGTCTAAGGAATCCAGTGGGGGTAGATTGATGGGTTTTGGAATCATGTGTAGAAGGAATAATTGAAACCATGGGAGCTGATGGCATCACCAGAGAAGGAAAAGAGGAGATTCTGGAGGCATGCCTTTACTTAGTGGGTGGGAGAAGAATATCAAATCCAGCAAAGGAGACTAAGAAGGAGTGGTCAGCCAGGTAAGAAGAAAGCCAGAAGAGAGAAGTGTACCAGAAGCAATTGCATGCAAGAATACCATGAAAGCCAATAGTATTGCTAAATTCAGGAAGATAAATAGAATCTATGGGTCAAAGAGATGCCACAAGAGACATCATTGGCGGAGTATGGAGGAGCATCTGAATAGAGTGGTGAAGAAGAGAGAAGAAGAGAGAAGCCCCTTTCCTTTCTAAATTTCCCCCTTTACTAAGAGACTGAAGTATCGGATAGGAAAGAGAGATTTATAATTATGCTTTTCACTCCCTCTATGGGATATTCTCAGCATATTAAATGCTTTATAGCCTTTGGAAAAAAAAAGAAAGGAGAAAGGGAAGAAGAAAGAAGAAAGGAGAGAAGTGAGGGAAAGGGAGAAAGGGAAGGAAGGAATAAAAAATATGAGCATAGATATGGAGCCAAAGGTCCTGGATTCAAATCCCATCTAAGACACTGGATCAGTCACTTTTCTCTGAGCCTCAGTTTCCTCATCTGCAAAATGAAAGGATTGGTTTGAGTGACCTTTAAAGGCCCTTTTCCTTCTAGATCTATGTGACTTTCATTGAGACATTTTTCCTATCTGGGTCTCAGTTTCCTCATCTATAAAATGAAAAGGTTGGATCGAGTGTCCCCTAAAGTCCCTTCCTCTTTTAGATCTATGTGATTTTCATCAAGGCATTTTTCTTCTCAGTTTTTTCATCTCATTCCTTTTGGAAGAGGTTGGACTCATTTGACCTCTAAGATCTTCCCTTCCGATTCTTGCTCAATTGAATGAGCTTGTGGACAGCAACAACAATAATTATTGTGCATTGTTTTCCAAGTGCTTATTTGAGCATGTCACTTGGTTCTTAAAGCAATCCAGGAACCATGTGAGAATTATTATTTTCCCCATTCCATATAGGAAGAAGCCAGAAAGATTTCAGATTCCCTTTCCCTTTAGTTCTGCCTTGGGTCCCTTATCGTGTTTCTGTTCCCATTCCAGCCACATGTGCCACAGATCATGTGACTCCTATGGCCCATGGCATTTGTGGCTCTCCATCCCACTTCCAGGGCCTTCAGTTTTCCTTTGCACCTTTTAATCTTCCTCAGTCTTCCTCCCATTGAGGTTTGGGGAGCAAAGCCATTTAGACAGATGTCAATGTTGTTTGCCCTCCGGCAGAGCAGAAGGTCCAACAAGTTTGAGTTGTAGATTGTGTGGACTGTGCCTTTTGTTTTCTGTCTTTTTTTTTCCTTTCAAAGCAACACTGGAAGTGTTTATTTTTGTCATAGGGGAGGAGAAGGGGATTCTGAAATGAGTTTCAAAAATAGAACCAGCCATTGGAGAAAGCGGGAAAGGCATTTGGAGTGGGCAGGCAGCTCAGACAGACAGAAGAGAAACTCCCCTCTACCCTACCCAGTTTGCTAAATCTTCTTACAGAATTTTAAAACTAGTAGGCACCCCAGAGATCATCTGGGACAAGGGTTCTTACCTTTTGGGGGCCACGAACCCCTTTGGCAGCCTGCTGAAGTCTCAGAATAATGATTAAGTATATAGCATGCAGAGATTTACAAAGGAACCCAAAGGTTAGTGAAAATAAAGATGTCATCTTTTTTCCCCAGCCAGGTTCACAGATCTCCTGAATTCTGTCCATGGACCTTCAGGTTCAGAACTCTTGACTTTTGGGCACGCTCCCATGGTCCTCCTCCTTTTTTCTCCTTTACTGACATCTCTTCCTTCTTTTACAGGGTAGGTGGTATTCTCTCTTCTCTCTACATTTTGTTGCTTCTCAGATCTCCATCCCTCCCCGGCCTTCAAAGATCACCTTGTGCAGATTTGTTCAGAAAAGACAGTTCTCAATTTGTGTCTCTAGCCCTTACCTCTCTCTAGTTCTATATTTCCAATTCTCATCTGTATATATCCACCTGGATCAGTACATCGATAAGCATTTATTAAGCACCTCGTATATGCCAGACACTGTTAAAGTTGGGTGGGTGTATAAGTACAAAGAATGAAACAATCTCTACTCATCGAAGATTTACATTCTGACAAGGGAGACAGTAAGAACATACATAAATATATACATAATATATTCAAAGTTCTTGGTTACGACTTGTAGTAGTTTGGAAGGAGAGCATGGATGGAGGATGCTTGGAGATGGTCAGGAAAAATGTCATACAGAAGGCAGTGCTTGAGCGGAATCCTGACCAATTTGTTACTTCCCACTCAATGTGTACAAAATCAAATCAATCATTTTTCCTGTCCCTCCTCCTAAACTCTTCTCTTTTTGCCAACAGACATCTCCCTTCCCTCTCTAACCCAGCCATCTTTGACTCCTCCCTTTCTCCTATCCTCCCACTCCCCAGACATATTCAAAAAGTTGCAGTCATTTCCAACTAAGCAGTATCTCAGCATCTGCTCCCCCTTCTCACATCACCACCATCTTCATACACTTAATGACTCTGGGCAAGTCACTTAACCCTGTTTGCCTCAGTTTCTTCATCTGAAAGATGAGTTGGAGAAGGAAATGGCAAACCACTCCAGTATCTTTGCCAAGAAAACCCCAAAAGGGATCATGAAGAATCGGACACGACTAAAACAACTGATCAACAGCAGCTTCCTCAGTGTTATAAGGGACCTCAGTGCCCCTCAGTCCCACTCACGTTTGAGCAACATATCTGACAAGTAATTGTTCAGTTTTTGTTTAAAGCATCCCCAGGAAAGGGAAATCAGCATCCTCCTGGGGCAATCTATTCCACTTTGGGATGACTAATTGTTAGAAAGGTTTTCCTGACACTGATCCCAAATCTCTTATACTTAACACCTAAATACTCTTATGCCTAAATACCTTATACTCATACCTTCTACCCACAGTTCCTTGTTCTGCCCTCTGGGGCCAAAATAGAACAAATCTAATCCATCGTCCATAAGACAGTCCTTCAAATCCATGTAGAAAACTATCATATCTCTTCCTTGCCCCTTCCCAATTTTTCTCTTTACTAGGTTAAACATCCAGTTCTGTCATCATAATGCAAGCACACAGTAGGTGCTTTATTTTTAAGCCCTTGCCTTCTGTCCTAGTAGCAATTCTAAGAAGGCAGAAAAGTAGAAGAAGTTAAGGAACTTGCCCAGGGTCATCCAGCAACAAAGCCGCCGAAGTCAGATTTGACCTGAGGTCCTCCTGATTCCAAGCCTGCTGCTCTATCCATTATCCTACCTAGCTAACCCAGTAGGCACTTATAAATTCTTGTCAACCATTTGGCTTGACCCTCCTATGATATGATATTGAGGTCTTTCATCAATGTGATTGATTTCCTCTAGATAGTTTAGTTTATTAGTGTCCATTCTTTAGTGGAGCCTTCCCCAATCGTGACCTTCTCACAAAGTATTCTGTTTCTCCTCTGAGTTCCCACTGCACTTTCACATCCTACCTGTATTGCAATTATTTGTATACTTGGACCTCATTTCTACTGTCAGACTGTAGGTTACTATAGGGCAGATACCTCTTTTTTTTTAACCCTTACCTTTCATCTCAGAATCAATACTAAGTATTGGCTTCATGGCAGAAGAATAATAAGGGCTAGACAAACAGGGTTAAGTGACTTGCCCAGGGTCACACAGCTAGGATGTGTCTGATGTCAGATTTGAACCCAGGACCTCTTGTCTCCAGGCTGGGCACTCTACCCACTGAACCACCTAGCTGCCCATGTGTTTTACTTTTATGTCAGTGGAATAGGTCCTTGTCTGTAGTCAGTCCTGAATAAGCACCATTATTGGATGGATGGATGGATCTAGTCCAAATCCCTAATTTTATAAATAGTGCCCAGGAAGACTATGTGGCTTGCCTAACTAAGAACTAGAATCTAGGACTTCCTTACTCCTAGTCTTGTATTCTTGCCCCTTATGTATCCAGCCTCAGCTTGTCAGGTCTACATATCAGGATGAATGTAAAGAAATCCCTTGATGGGCTGGATGTAACAGAAAAAGAGACTCTTGCTAATTGCCATTTGCTGTACAGCTAATGATCAAATATCCACAGCAGACGGACTGAGTCACATAATTTTTGTTGGGAACCATCCCCTTACTTGCCAATAGGTCACATATGATACCATAAACCCCAGAACAATTTGTTCCTGTTTCCCAGAGTGTCACAAGAAGAGGAATGCACCATTTCTCTAGGGAAATCCTCTCTAGCTTTTGCCTTCCTTCTTAGGCAAAACAACATCTACAAGAAATCCTTCCTTCTATCAAAGCAGCCATGAGGGCAAGAAGAATCGTTGAAGTCTGTTATATGAGCCACAAATAAGGGCAGGGTTAGATGCATCTTGTTGCTGACCTTACTCTTAGAAACTGCTTCTCATGGGATCATAGATCCAGAATTAAGAGGGACTTTAGAAGACATCCAATCCAACCATTTCATTTTTTACAAAGGAAGAAACTGAGGTCCATGGAGGTTCAGTGACTTGGCCAAGGTCACACAGGTAAGTATCAGAGACAATATTTGATTCCTTGGCCTTCTGATTTAAGAGCCAGAACATTTTCCACTGCATCACAGCACTGGGTCAAATTGTAAAAAAGAAGGGCAATTTTTATTGAAAAAACAAATGATTACCCTGTAGTAAAGGAAGCATGATACTACAATTAGAGGTAAAACAGCCACAGGGTAGTAAATTGCATTTATAGCTCTCACTCCCCAGATCTTCTGTCCTCCTTTGGCACCTGTAGTGCAGCTAGCTCATTTTTCCTCCTCCTATCGTCATGCACACCATGCTCCTTCACTGTGAGTACTCCCCAGTGCTCTATTCTAAGCCATCTTCTTCTTTATAATCTCTCCCAGGGATCCATCACCTCCTATGGGATCAATGATTACCTCGATGTAGATGACTCCCAGGGCCACCTAGCCAGCTTGCTTGACTTGCCAACTGCATGCTGGATATATCTTTTTATATTTATATATTTGTTTGTATATAATTTATGACATAATATTCATAATAAGTAATTATATTTATATATTTATTTATATAGAAATATATATGTATTTTATATCTTTTATATACTTTTTAGTAATATTTTATTTTCCTAATTATACATAGAAACAATTTAAAACATTCATTTTTGCACATTTTGAATTCCAAATTCTCTTTCTTCCCCTCTCCCTTGCCCCCTCTCTGAGATGATAAGCAGGTTTATATAGATTATATCTGTGATTGCTGAACATCTCTCCCTGGATGCTCTTTTCATTGGCTCTCAAACTCATCATTTCCAAATCAGAATCTCTCTCTCTCCCCCTCCTTCCCTCTCTCTCTTCTTCTCCCTCCCTCCCCTTCTCTCTCTGTCTCTCTCTCTCTCCCTCTCTCTCTCTCCCCCTCCTTCCCTCTCTCTCTTCTTCTCCCTCCCTCCCCTTCTCTGTCTCTCTCTCTCTCCCTCTCTCTCTCTCCCCCTCCTTCCCTCTCTCTCTTCTTCTCCCTCCCTCCCCTTCTCTCTCTGTCTCTCTGTCTCTCCCTCTCTCTCTCTCCCCCTCCTTCCCTCTCTCTCTTCTTCTCCCTCCCTCCCTTTCTCTCTCTCTCTCTCTCTCTCTCTCTCTCTCTCTCTCTCTCTCTCTCTCTCTCTCTCTCTCTCTCTCTCTGTGTCTCTCCCTGTTTCTCTCTCTCTCTGTGTCTCTTTCTAGCTGCTCTCAGCCTATCTCCATCTCTCTCTTTTTCTGTATATATGTATATACACTCATAAAATATGAAGATAAATATGTAGATATATCTATTTACTCTTTTTTTTAAACCCATACCTTCCATCTTGGAGTCAATACTGTGTATTGGCTCCAAGGCAGAAGAGTGGTAAGGGCTAGGCAATGGGGGTCAAGTGACTTGCCCAGGGTCACACAGCTGGGAAGTGTCTGAGGCCAGATTTGAACCCAGGACCTCCCATCTCTGGACCTGGCTCTCAATCCACTGAGCTACCGAGCTGCCCCCTCTATTTACTTTTTTAATGTGTACTTCATAAATACACCTGAATTCCCAAATACAAAGAAAAACAAAAGAAGGAGATTCTATCTGAAACGATGAACTTCTGACAGACAAAGTTTGGGTTTTTTCCCACTCTGGACTGTTTGATAGATTTCTTGGTTTAATTCAGATTTAGCATGGTGGCTTCAATTGCTCTGCTTGTCTTTGTCTCCGTTTGAGCTTCTTTCTGCTCTTTTCTCTTTATTTCATTTTATTTTTAAAGCCTTATTTTCTGTCTTACTAAGTATTGATTTTAAGGAAGAGGAGTGGCAGTGACGAGGTAGTTGGGGTAAAGTGACTTTCTGAAGGGTCACATAGCTTTGGGGTGTCTGAGGCCAGATTGGACCCCAGGTCCTTCTGACTCCTGGCCTGCCTCGAGCTGTCCATCTTCGGTTTCTTTTTAAATGTTCCACTAGTTAGTCTTTTCTCTAATACTACTAGTACGACACCTTAATTTATCCCAGTTATTCCCCTGAAAGGAACAATGCCATTCTGCCCTCCCAACCCCCTGCTTATAACAAATAAGTGTAGTCGTGCAAGAGAAATCCACCCATTGGCTGCTGCCAGAGATGCAAGTCTCATCCTGTACCTCTCGGCCAGCATCCCGGAGTGGAAAGGCAGGGAGCACGTTGATTGCCCCCGTTCTGAAGTTGTAGTCAATCGTTGGGTGGACCAGCCTTCTGAAGTCTTTCCCCGCATTTCTCTTCCTGGCTGTAGTCCCTGCAGAAATGACTCTGCTCGTCCTGTTGACGCCCCGTTCTGCCATTCGTACAAGTCCTCCCAAGTTTGTCTGAGATCATTCCTCTCATAATTTCTGATGGGGAAATAATTATTCCCTGTTGTCAGCCAACACTTTCTGTATCTATAAAATGATGGGATTGGACGGGATGACTGTTCCCATTCCTTCCAGCTCGAAGGCCCATGATCCTGTGAAATATCACTGAGGCGAGAAAATCTAGCCAGCTGTTACTCCTCTTCCTCCCTCTCTGGAAAGCAGCAGAAAACTCCCAAACCATCGCTGGGCAGTTTCTGGAGGGGAAGAGGTGGGGCAAGGAAGGGGTGGTGCAGGTCTGTCTCCAAATGCTTTCTTTCAGAGTTTTTGACTAAACGGGACCTCGAAGGTCATCTAGTACAACACCCATTTTACAGATGAGAAAACTGAGGTCACAGAGGTAACTTGCCCAAGGTCACACCATTGTAAATGGCAGGACTGGGGCTAGGATGCAGGTCTCCGACTTCCCAGTCTTTGAGCATTTTCCCGCTGTACTAAAAACTAAATGAAAAAGCTAATGTGTTTTCCACGCCAAAGATCCTATCCTGCTGGGAAAGAAGGAATTCTCACTTCCCTCCCAGACCTCTTCTGTTCATACTTGGGCTCCCAGGGGCTGCCCTCCTGAATTCTGCTTCCTGTGAGCTGGCCAATAGAAGGTCTCCAGTGGTATTTGGGAGCTCTCTCCCCCAGAAGTGTCAGAACGGTCCCCAGGAGCCTGCTATCACTGGTGTCACTGGTGCTGTGTGGATGGCAGAGTGGAAACCATCTATAGACTTCCTGCCAGGTGATTCTGAATGCTGTTTTTTTGGGGGGCAGGACAGATTTTGGGGAGAGGAATTTGGACAGTGTCCTCAGGAAAAAAACCCAATAAAACTACAGCTGTCTCTGTGCTTTCCCAAGATGGTTTGTAGATGGGCAGACTGATAGATGGTCCTCATGCAGTGCAGCTGTGGGGGAAGCAGGATGCCTTCATCCAAGGGTGACCCCAGGAATGCTTGAACTGGGTTGTATGGTTGGAAAAACACAGGACAGACCTGGGTTCAAATCTCCCCTTAAACTCGCAAGAGTAGAGCTAGCAGGGACCTTAAAGGTAGTTGTGTGACCATGTGCAAGCTAATTGCCCTGCGACTCTGTTAATTCATCTGTTAAATGGGAATAATGCCTTTTAGAGTTGTTGCATAGAATGGGTCAAGTCCATCTAGGAGAGGAGGGAATGCCTGGTGGAGACGGCCACACCATCTAGCTCCAAGAGGTGGCAATTGGCAGTCAAACCACTAATAAATCTATAAATATTCACTTCAGGCTCCTACCAGGTACCAGGCACTGTGCCAGGTGATGGGAATAAAGACAAAAGTGAGACATCCCTTGCCCTGGAGGAGTTTATATTCTATTGGGGGAGAATATACAACATTTTCATAAATATGTTAATGCAAGGTATAGAATAATAATAACAATTAGCATTTATATAGCGGTTTAAGGTTTGTAAAACCTTTATATGCATTCATTGAATCTTTATAATGATCCTGGATGTAGGAACTATTATTATCATCATGTTACAGATGAGGAAACTGAGCCAAGCAAAAGTTAAGTGACTTGCCCAGGGTCACTCTGCTAGTTAGTCTCTGACTCCAAGTCTAGCACTCTATGTACTCTATGTTCCTTTCTGTGTGCCTTTGACTTCCATACAGATCTGGGACCTCTTTGTCAAAGGGCAGATTAGTTAGTTTTTCTCACACATTTTCTAGTTGCATAATTCACAGTCCCACCAACAGCGTATGAGTGTTTTCTGGCAAGCAGTGTCTGCTCTCAGGCTGAATTTAGGACTTCTTTCATTTCGGCTATGAGCCCCCATGTAAGAGTCATGGTCTTGCCTCCTTTGGGTAAGGCATGGCTCATGCTGGTGTTGTCCAATCAATGTTGATCACGCTAATCATGCCCTTCAGAGGAGCCTGGTGCTGTTCTCCAGGACCCCCAGAGATTCCAGGCAGTGTTGTTTACTTGATATTGGAAACTCAAACTTGATCTTAGAAGATCCGGAGACAGATGGGGCGGCGGTTGGGTGATGTCTTCGCTTCATGGTGGTGTCCATCAGAGGACAAATCTCGAGGGGAAGATGGTAGCCTTCCGTTCCCTCTCATCTACCACAGACCTAAGCTTCTGAAAATTGGGGCACTAACCCATCAATCCCAGTCTCCACGCTTAGCATCACTTCCTCATCCCTTACCTGCAGCCCAGAAGCTGCGCCAGCAACCACCTGGAGTGAGATCTGGAAAAGCCACAGCCTTCCTGTGCATATATTTTCTTGCAGTTTTTTAACACTTGGAAAACTTACATTCCCACAGGGTTCTCCTCACTCTGTAGGCAAAAAGCCAATGATATTTCTTTGGAAAGGACAAAGACTCTTGTGCATTCCAGAAAAACAGTAAGCCATTCAAACCCCAGAAGGCTTCATTCCTTCTCTTGCCTTTTGCCGTCTCCTGAGGAGGGAGGGAGGGTTTGAATTCCATTCCCTGACTCCTCACAACCCCTTTGGTTGTTCTTGCTTGTCTTGAAGTTCAGGTGTTTCCAATCTCTCCCTCTCCCTCCCTTCTCTCCTCTCTCTTTCTCTGCAATTTCATCCGAGTAGAGTATAGCTAATGAGGAAAAATGGCTTTTGCCAATACGTATAAAGTTTGGGGAGTTGCCCAGCTCCACTGAGAGATCTGCCCAGAGTCCCACAGACAATATGTGCACTCACTCCAAGGTGTTATCTATCTACTCTGCCAAGATTCCTCCCTCTCCACCACCATTTTACACACAAATGACGAGGCACAGAACAGCGAGATCATTGGTCAAAGTAAAAGTTACACAGAGTTAAATGCAGAAAGTGAATGGCTCTGGAGTCAGAGGACCTGGGTTCAAAACTGTCTCTGATGTCTTTTTCCTTGGGCAAATGAAAATTAGCTGGGCCTTAGTTCCTTCATCTCTAAAAGGAAAGGGATAAACTAGGTGATCTCTGAAGAGTCCTTTCAGCTCAAAATCCATGATCCTATGATTCAATGTAAGCTAGATAAGGAAACACTTTTTTTAATTGAAAAATTTTAATTAATTAATTTAGAATATTTTTCCATGGTTACATGATTTATATTCCTTTCCTCCCCTCCTCCCCCTCACCTCCCCCCCCCCTTATAGCCGTTGTGCAATTCCACTGGATTTTACCTGTGTCATTGATCAAGAATAAGGAAACACTTTTGAAACAAATAGTATTAACTGAGAGTGGAATGGGCAGCTTTGGGAGATGGCAAGTGCCTCTAGTCTTGTGTTGGCAAGCCTAGGGCATGCATGCCAGAGGGGGCAGTTCCTTTCCCCCTTTCCTCGTACCTGAGGACATTTTTTCATATCATCCGCCCCTCTGCCCAGCAGCCCAATGGGAGTGCTTTTTCCCTCCCCTGTCTGGGGTGAAGGAGTGGTTCACATGTGGCTTGAGGGTGCAGTTTGGGCACTCAGTCTCTAAAAGGTTTGCCATCACTGCTATCGTCAATCCCTCCCACCCTCTTAACTCTCTGTGAATAATATCCAACATTACTATTCAGCCAAAATTTCTCTCTCCAAGGTTGCTAATGTGAGAAATCATTTGACCTTTACCTTATTTTATTCTTAAATCAATCATTCCCCCCCCCCCATGATTAGTTCTAATCAGTTTTATTCAGTTTAATGTGATTCTATAGAGATGGTGATTGGTTCCTTATTATTCACAGGCAATAATCACAAGTAACTAGGCAGAGGTTAGAGTTGAGTAGGTTCTTTTCTCCAATAAGAGTCTTTCCTCTTGTGTTAAACTTTAATTTGTCAGTCTACCTTGAAGGGCACCTCCACCCAGGTGTCATAAGCTTCAGTGGAAAGTCCCAAGATGTATTACAAGCCCCCCACCCTGTATCACTTGCTCCTCATGATCCATCCCATGCAGGCCTGGACAAGAGGCTGAATCTAATAGAGAATCATACCAGCTTAGGGTCCGTTGCTAGGATGCCCAGGCCATGTTGCTAAGAGTGGGCGTCTAGAGGATGGGGTGTAGATAGACTGGTTGTTATAGGTCCACCTCATTGTTTGGTAGCAACAGTGTGACCAAGGGGCAGGCCAAGAGTTTGGAGTCCACCCATGAGATGACATGCTTATTCCTGGACTGACCAGGCACCGAAGGATGGAGCTGGCTGCTGAAGGGCATAAAAGCTGTACTCTAGAGAAGATGCGGGTCTCAAACTATGAGGAAGGTCTGGGATGGGGCCAGATCCCTCTAATAAATAGTTACTGGCCCAGAGCTCTGCCTCAGTTGTTTTATTGCCAGTTGGACAAATTTCTGGCATTTTAATATTTTTTTAAACTCTTACCTTCAACTCTAAGAGAGCGGGGCAAGGTTAGACAAACAGAGTTAAGGGACTTGCCCAGGTTCACGCAGCTAGGGCATGTCTGAGGTATTCCTGATCCCAGGTCTGGTGCTTTATCCACTGAGCCACATACCTGCCCCAACATCCCCCAACTGATATCTGAATGAATAATGGCCTTTTCTCTGGTTGATCAGACTCTTCTCCTTGATATTCTCTCCTCTCTGGGTTTCTGCTTCTCCTACTTTTCATCTGCCGGCTCCTTCTCAGTCTCTGTGGGTGAATCTTCATCTAGATCACTCCTCCTGAGAGCATTTGACCCCAGGACTCTGTCTTGGGCTCCTTCTCTTCCCTCTGTAGACTGTTTTATTTGGTGATTTTTTAAAAAACCCTCACTTTCCATCTTGGAGTCAATACCGTGTACTGATTCAAATGCAGAAGAGTGGTAAGGGCTAGGCAATGGGGGTTAAGTGACTTGCCCAGGGTCACACAGCTGGGAAGTGTCTGCAGCCAGATTTGAACCCAGGACCTCCCACCAATGGACCTGGCTCTCAATCCACTGAGCTACCCAGCTTCCCCCTTACTTGGTGATTTTGAACAACTCCCATGGATTCCGTTTTCGTCTCTGTGCCCATGATCCACAGTTCTACTTATCTGTCACCAATCTGTCTCCTGATCTCCAGCCTTGCATCTCCAGTTGCCCATTGCACACTCTAAACCTAATGTCCTAGTTTCATCCCAAACTCCTCACTAGAGGAAGGGGTCTGCCTGCTTCAGGAATCTCCCTACTCTAGTCCATCTTCTACTAAGCTATTGAAGTAATCTACCTAAAATATAGACCTGACCATTTACCAATAAACACCAGTGGCTCCCAGTCATTTCCAGGAGTAAATGGGTGGGCATTCAAAGCCCTTGCCCCATTCCCTTCCAGTCCTCTTACACCTTACTCACTCCCACCTACTTAGACCCAGGCACCGGCTTCCTTGCTGCTGCTCCCACAGCACACTGCATCCTCCAGTTCTCACCATTTTCACTGGCCACCCCCCGTGCCTGGAATTTTCTCCCTCCTCATCTTTACTTCTTTTATTCCCCAGCTTCCTTCTAGGCTCAGCTACAGTCTCACCTTTCCAAAAGGAATGAGTTGGGGAAAAGAAAAAATAAAAGAAGCATTTCCAAGTCCTCCTAAACCTCAGAGGCTTCCCTCTGAGTCTATCCCTAAATTTATACTGTAGATAGCTTGTTTGTACATACTTGATTGCATGTTATCTCCTTGAGAATGGAGACTTTACCTTTCTTTGATATTTCAGTGCTCAGCACAGTGCCTGATACACAGAAGGTACTTAATAAATGCTTATCAGGACAGCTAGATGCCACTCAGTAGATAGAGAGCCAGGTCTGAAGATGGGAGGTCCTGGGTTCAAATCTGGCCTAAAATACTCCCAAGCTGTGTGACCCTGGGCAAGTCATTTAACCCCAAATGCCCAGCCCTTACTGTTCTCCTGCCTTGGAATCAATACTTAGTATTAATTCTAAGAGAGAAAGTAAATAAATGTTCATTGACCGACTAGCTAAAGAGTTACTGACCACTGTTCAGCTTTGTTGTAGAGAAGTAGGGGGATTTTACATTTGATCTTAGCCAAAAGATCAAGAAGAGATCGTAGAGGGGTTTTTTTTTTTAATTATCTCATTTTTTATTTTTATTTTTTTACCAATTACATGAAATAAATTTTGACATAAATTTTCCCAAGTTATGTGATCGAACTTATCTCCCTCCCTCCCTCTCTTCCCTTTCCTTTCCCAGAGCTGGCAGGTGATTTGATCTGGGTTATACAAGTATTATCACGCAAAACACATTTCCCTAGTGTTCATTTTTGTGAGTCATCTTATAACCCCCAAACATAAACCCAAACAAACAAGTGAAAGATCATCTGCTTTGATCTGCATCCCACTCAGGTGGAGAGCATCCTTTGCCTGCATCCTTCAGGAGTGTCCTGGATCGTTGTATTGCTGAGAGTAGCTCAGTTAGAGGGGATTTTTATTCAGATAAGATTGGATTAGATGGAATGCAATAGAAAAATACTTACTATTTGCAACTAATTGACATGATTTGCAAAGCACTATACTAAATATTGGAAATGCAAATTTGCAAATCAAAGTCTCTGCTCTCAAGTTTACAGTCTAATTGGGGTGGGGGGAAGACAGGAGCACAACATGGAAATGCCTAGTGACCTTCAGAGTGCATCAGCAAGGTTGATGGCAAGGTCCGGGGTTCCTTAGGGAACATCATTGGGAAAAGGAAATCTAGTAGGATTTGGGGGGATAAAGTTTAAGCTGGGACCTTTAGAAGGTAAAAGAGAGGCTCACAGACTAGGTCCAGTGAGTTTAATCTTAGATGCGTTCTGACACCTAACCCCACATTTCTATGATGCACTCGTAGTTGTTTCTCCGCAAAGCTCAATTCCAGCGACCAGACATTTCATGGAGTGTGTGAGCTGTGGGGCCATTTGAACACAGAGGTTTGGGAGGAGTAGACACTATCCTGACAGAATGCAGAGCTCTATGTGAAATCTGGTCCACTGCCCCATGGCTCCGACCACACACACACAGTTCTCCTTGCCTCTTCCCAGAGGCCAGAACAGGATGGGGACTCAGATCTGTGGATTCTCGCTTGGAGAAACCCAAGAGGAGATGCTACGGTAGGGATTCCCTCTTCCTTCCTTCCTCGATGGTTTCTAGGAAAGCCTCAGGGATTCTCTGGGGAAACAGCTGGTGAAATGAGCCTGAGCCCATGAAACTCATGGAGAATTTTGCAGAGGTGGAAATGAGTAGGATGCTGCCAGAGAGGAAGCACTCGGGGAGGGGAGCTTCTTTGAGAAGACTAGTTTCGCCCATGGGAAATAATGTTGCTGATGCAGGTTGTTAGGAGAGGTAATACTTTGTTTCCAAAAATCTGGCGGCCCCTCTTGGTTTAAGGATCATTGGAAAAGGAACAGCAACAACAACATCCCAATTTTTGTGGGGAAACAGAGTTGTGATATAGCTCTCCAGATGTGCTGCCGGGCAGATGTGCTCTCAGTACGGGAAGTTTCTGGGCTCTGCTGAGGAGAGAGGCTGGGAAGTGGATCCTCGGCGGTCACTCTCACGTCACACACTTTCCAAGGTTATCTCTTCAATGCTAAATCTGATTCTCTTTCTCAACCCCCACCCCCACCATCTTTTAGCTAAGCCATTTTTGAGGGCATTGATTGACCCCATTAAACACGCACCCTTTCCAGATGCTTCTGCCTTTTTGGCTTTCATTTTTCCCAAGGCATCTCCGTGGAGTAGTGGATGGAATGCTGGACTTCAAGTCAGGAAGTCTTGAGTTTGAATTCTGCCCTAGCAGTTATATATGTGTGTATATATAGATGGATGGCGAGAAGGAGAGAGAGACAGACAGAGAGAGGGTGAGGGAGGGAAGGAAAGAGAGTTATATATATATAACAAGTTGCTTAACCTTTATTTGTCTTTGGCTTCCTCATCCATAAAATAAAGATAGTAACATCAACCTCAAATGTGATAAGTAAAGTGCTTTGCAAACCTTAAAACACTGAGTTTTAGATACTCTTATTCCATAATACTGCTCTATTGAGTGTTCTCTTACTTCTCACCTTTTTTGTCCATTTGAATTAATATATTTAGTCAATTTAGAACATTATTCTTTGGTTACAATACTTACTTTATTTCCCTCCCTCCCCTCCACCCACCCTTCCCTCAGCCGACTCGCAATTTCATTGGGTATTACTTGTGCCCTTGATCTCACCTTTTTTTTTTTAACCCTTATCTGGAAGGAGCTAAGGAGACAGTAGGTCCTGAGTTCAAATCTGACCTCAGCCACTTCCTAGTATATGACCCTGGGCAAGTCATTTAATTGCTATTGCTTAGCCCTTACCACTCTTCTTCCTTGGAACCAATACACAGTATTGATTATAAGACAGAAGATAAATGTTTAAAAACGAACCTTATCTTCTGTCTTAGAATTGATACTAAAGAGGGCAGCTGAGTGGCTCAGTGAATTGAGAGCCAGGCCTAGAGACAGGAGGTCTTGGGTTCAAATTTGGATTCAGATGCTTCCCAGCTGTGTGACCCTGGGCAAGTCAGTTAACCCCCGTTGCCTACCCCTTCCCACTCTTCTACCTTAGAACCAATACCCAATATTGATTCTAGGACAGAAGGTAAGGGTTTATGGGGAAAAAAAGAATTGATACTAAATATCAGTTCCAAGGCAGAAGGCAAAGACTAGGCATTGGGGGTTAAGTGACTTGCTTAGGATCACACAGCTAGGATCATTTTTTTAAAAGTGTTTTATTTATTCTTTCCAAACAACAATAGCATCACTGTGTCTTCCAGCCAACCCTCAATAGAACCTGCCCTTGTAGCACGGTAGAGGCAAGTAAAATAGCCAGCACACTGACTCCTTCTAAGTCACCAGCTCTCTACCAAGAATATATTTCACTCAAAATGGAAGAGGAATAGATCGACATGGGAAGCAACAGTCTTCTTGCTCATTCAAAGACCTTTGCAAAAACCAAGGGAGCGCTTGTCCTGTGTCTCGTGAAAGAGATAACTATATAGGCTATCCACAGGCTGATGAATCATCCCTTGCACCTAGGAGAGAAAGTGACTATAATCATGCATGGAAAAGAGGTTTGGTCCATGTCAGGGTTAGGGTGAGAGTGGGAGGGTACGATGATATTCCACTTTTTCTGGTTTTAGAAATGTTGCACCTTTGGAACTGTTTACAGAAATGTATTGGTTTCTTGTTTTGAGAGCACTGCCATTTTGCAGTCTATTCTCCCTCCTATACCCGTAGAGTCCTTTCTTATAAGAATTTTTTTTTTAAATCGGCAAACAACAACAAAGCAGTCAAATCGGACAGTATCCCACATCCATCATCCTCTACCTCTGCAAAAAAGGGAGGGAGAGGTACATTCTCATGTCTCTTTTTTGGGGCCAAGCTTGATCACTAGTTATACAATGGTCAGTTTTTGTTTTTGAAACCCTTACTATCTGTCTTAATAACAACTCTAAGACAGAAGAACTGTAAGGGCTAGGCAATGGGGGTTAAGTGACTTGCTCAGAGTCACACAGCTAGGAAGTGTCTGAGGCCAAATTTGAACCCAGGTCCTTCTGATTCCAGGTCTAGTGCTCTATCCACTGTCACCTAGCTGCCCCTCGGTGTTTATTTTTGATGCATTGTAATTATTCAACTTGTCATATATATTTCTTTCCCAGTTTTGCTTTCTTTACTTTGCATCAATTCATAAAAATCTTCCCATTCCTCCCTATATTCTCCATAGTTGACATTTCTTATAGCACAGTAGTAGATCATCACATTCATCTACCACTGGTGACCCAGTTATTCTCTAAGTCAATGGGCACATGACTCTTTCTCCAGTTCTTTGCTACTACCATAAAATCTTCTAGGAATATTTTAGTTTGCATGGGATCTCTCTTCTATCCTTGACCTCATTGGATTACGTTTCTAGATCGTGAGATTTTTTTTTGAAATATAAAAAATATAATGTTGTTTCTGTTCATGGTGCAATAAAAATCATATTTGAGTTTAATTCCGTTTCAGATTCCAGACAATCCATGGCATTCATTCTGGTTTGGGACTCCCTTTGCTTTGGGTTTCCATAGAGAGAGGCCGTAGTTATTTTTAGCCCCTTAAAGGGGCTAAAAAGGGGCTATTGACTCAACATCTTTTTTCTGCTTGGTTCATGTGAATGTAAGCTGTCCAGCTGACCTCACTTTTTTCTCTCCTGCAGGACGTGGGTGTCCTCCACCTGATGGCAAGGTCAAAGATGTGGTCCAGCTAACTACACAAGGTTGAGTGCTGGACAGCTTGTTGGGAAGGGAAGGAGCTCCCAGAGCCCTTCCTTCCCTCTCCCCTAATCCATCCCCATGGAAAAAGGACATTTTTGGCCCCAAGATACTCGGGATCTTCTACACAGGCTGAGAATGAGGAGCAAATATGCTCTTTTCCTGTTGTTTGTGGTTATTGTTTTTGTCTTCATTGAGAAAGAAAACAAAATCATATCAAGGTAAGAAAGGAGGGGATCATTATTCCTTCTTTCTAGAAATTCCTTCATTGAACAAAAGTGCCTACTGTGTACAAAGCATCATACTACACCCTGGGGCATATGAAGACTTTGGATAAGACGTGATCCCTGTCCTCACAGAGCTTGGATCTAGAAGGGCAATGAGACAAAAGAATGTTGCAAAAATTCTTTCCACCCCATTTTACTCACTTGTCTGTCCACTCATCCATTCATCCATCCATCCATCATCCATCCATCCATCTGTAACTCTGTGCATCTATCCATATCACTCTCTCTCCATATCTCTCTCTCTACATCTATCTATCCCTCTTTCTTCCTCTTTCCCTCTCCTCCCTCTCTCCTCCTCACCCCTCTCCCCTTCCTATCATCCATCTCTCTGCCTTCCACCTCCCCCTTTTTTCTCCCCCTCCTTCCCTCTCTCTCCTCACCTCTCTCTTCCTCACTCCCTCTCTCTACTAGAGCTTTCAGTGAAACTAGAGGTTTCATTGGTATACGGAAATTCCAAGGAGAAAACGCCTACCAATGGAGATTGGCACCAGTTGCTAGAAGACCACTAATGGTCTCAGATGTTTGGGGCACTGAGAGATTCCATGGCTATGACTTATTTGTCTCACTTGTTACAAGGAAGGATTTGGGGGGGAGATGTGGAGAGGTAACTCAATAGGTAGCAATGTAGATTTCCTTAAAAATTAAGAAAAGGGCATTCAAAAATACATAGAAGGGAGCAATTTTGTTATTCAATCATTGTCAGTTATACCTGATTCTTTGTGGCCCCGTATGAGTTTTTCTTGGCAAAGTATTTTGCCATTTCCTTTTCCAACACACTTTACAGACAAGGAAATTGAGGCAAACAGGGTTTGGTGACTTTCCCAGGGTCACCCAGCAAGTATATATCTGAGGCTGAGTTTGAACTCAGGTCTTCTTGACTCCAGGACTATCATTCTATCCATTGAGTCTCACCTCACTCCCCAATAATAATAATAGCTAATAACTAAATTTATATAGCTCCTGCTATGTGCCAGGCATTGTGCTATAAGTGCTTTACAATTATTATATAATTTGGTCTTCACAACAACCCTATGAGGTAGGTGCTATAATTTTCTCCATTTTAATAATAACAACAATAATAACTAATATTTACATAGCATTTACTATGTCAGGCACTGTGCTAAGCACTTTACAAATATCTCATTTGATCCTCACAACAACCACATGAGATAGAAGTTATTATTACTCCCATTTTACATAGGAGTAAACTGAGGCCAAGAGAGGTAAAGTCATTTGCTCAGGGTCACACAACTAGTAAGTATCTGAGGCCACATTTGAATTGAAATCTTCCTGATTATAGGCCCTTTTCTCTGCAACTAATAGTTTTAGAGGCTTGCCCATTATATAGATGCAGAAACTGAGGGTCAGGAATGTAAGCTGATTTGCTCAGGATCATACAACTAATAATCATCCAAGTTGGGTTCTGAATTCAGGTTCCATTTCCTGTACCTCTCCATCAGACCAATGGTGCCAGACCCCTGCAGACAGCATTATTGACTTAGAAAATCACAAGCTAGCAATATCTGTCATAGATTGATTTTTAAATTTTTTATTTTTATTTCTATATCATTTTATTATATTTTAATATATTATATGAATATGCTATATATTTTTTTATCATTATTTCTATATTTTGCTTATTTATTTTGTTAAATATTTCCCAATTACAATTTAATCCCACACCCTCAGGAAGTTTTATATAACAATCATCCAGCAATTGCTATATAAATTTTGTTGTGGGTTATAACTTGAGAAGGAGAAGGGAGCCAGAGGAAAATGGGTGATGAAGACTCAAAGACAAGTTAAAAGTTACGGGGAGAGGCGCTAGCTCCTTATAATGTTTTCCCTTGAAGATTAATTAAAGGAAAACATGAGAAATAAGAAAACACGTGGAAGTAAGAATTCCGAGACAGAAAGCACTTGAGCGACAGTGGTGCTAGGAAAGATAAGGAGAGATAGGAGGAAGAACCCCGAGGATGCAGGAATCAAGAGAGAGATTAGTGCCCCCTCAGTATTATTGTGGATTGAGAGGTAATCAACGAATACGTAACATAGCAAGGTCTTAACATTGGTTGAATAGACAATGACAAGATCAGAGGAGGTGGAGATTCCCCTGACACGTACTTTTCAAAGGAATGCGGTTTGACCAGGTAAGAGCTAAGCCTTTGTGGCTTAGGCGCAGGAATTCTCCTGCCCTTTGGCCTGTAAGATCATTAACTGATCTGCCCAAGTATCTGATAAATGAATATATATAGTACAATATCAATACATCAACCATACTTCTCATACTGGCCCAGATGCCAACATGCCTGGTATGCTACATTTTGCTAACCCCGAGTGGCAGCAACTTTGACATCTCTCCATTAAGTAATGACACACAGACCTCTAGGATGGTAGAAAGAACCTTGATTTGGCTGAAAGACACCCCACACTCATCACATTGTTGAAGCTAACAAAAATCAGAAAATGACAAATGTTGGGAGGATTGTGGGAAAACAGATATATGGATGCGCCATTGGCAGAGCTGCAAATTGGCATAGCCCTTCTGGAAAGGAATTTGAAACTCCAGTAGGACCATGTTATTGGTCATATAAAATGAGGTCCTACGGTATGTTCAGAAGGTCCCTAGACTATGTACATCCTTTGACTCAGCAAAGAAATTATACAAAGAGGAAAAGTCCCTCTACGTACAAAAATATTTTAGCAATTATTTGTTTTTAACTCTTCTCTTGTCTTAGATTCAATACTGGGTGTTGGTTCCAAGGTAGAAGAGTGGTTAGAGCTAGGCGATAAGGATTAAGTGACTTGCCCAGGGTCACACAGCTAGGAAGGATCTAAGGTCAAATTTGAATCCAGGACCTCCTATCTCTCGCCTTGGCTCTCTATCCACTGAGCCACCAAACTGCCCTCAGCAGTTCTTTTTGTAGTGACAGAGAACTAGAAACTAAAAGCATGTCCCTTCCGTGAGGCACAGTTGAACAAATTATGGTATATGAACCCAATGAAACATTATTATGCTATAAGAAACAAAGAGATGGTTTCAGAGGAACCTCAGAAGACTTGTAGCAACCAATGAAGAATGTGTGAAAAGTGTTTTGTAATTGTGTTCATTTAATTCCAGCATTTGTCTTGGTAAATAGATTCCCAAGTATTTTATATTACCTAGACTACTAATTTTAAATGGAGTTTCTCTTTTTAACTCTTGCTGCTGAGTTTTGTTGGAAATACATAGAAATGCTGATGATTTATGCTAATGATAAAGATTGAAATGAGCATGGTCAGTGCAATTTATACTATGACATCAACATTGGGCAGAGAACAGCCCTGAAAGACTTTAAAACTCCGATGGATGTAACAACTCAAGGATCAATGGAGAATGCTCCCCACTTCCTTACAGAGAGATGATGATGAACTAACACAGAAAAGACAAACATTGGGGGAATGTCTTTTACTACATTATGATTATTTATTACAAGGGATTTCTTTTTCTTTCTCTTTTTCCAGTTGGTGAAGGGAGAGGTGGAAAGGAAGGGGGGGGGGCAGAAATTGCTTGATAATTGGGAAAAAATAAGTTTAATTAAAAAACAAAACAAAACACCGGAGCTCTAGTCTTGACTCTGTTACTAACTTAGTAACCGTATGAATTTGGACGAAATAACACCCAGTCCAGCCCTACCGTTCTCGGATTCTATTTCTCTGAGTCAGGGATTGAACTAGTGAGGAAAATTGCTCCAAGGAGTTTCCTGAAGGAAAGGGCTATGTGTTGGCATTTGGCTGCCTGGGTAGACGGCACTAACTCTGTCACTGATGTTCTGTTAAATAATATTAGATCATATTTGTAAAGTGCTTTGCAAATCTTTTTTCTTGCATTATTTTTTATTTTTAAAAGTTTATTTATTTAGTTGGTTTTTTTTAAAACCCTTACCTTCCATCTTGGAGTCAATACTGTGTATTGGCTCCAAGGCAGAAGAGCAGTAAGGGCTAGGCAGTGGGGGTCAAGTGACTCGTCCAGGGTCACACAGCTAGGAAGTGTCTGAGGTCAAATTTGAACCCAGGACCTCCCATCTCTAGGCCTGGCTCTCAATCCACTGAGCCACCCAGCTACCCCAAAAGTTTATTTATTTAAATAATTTAGACTATTTTTCCATGGTTCCATGATTCATGTTCTTTCCTTCCCCTTCTCCCATCCCCTTCCCATATCCAACGAGCAATTCTACTGGGTTTTACATGTGTTGTTGATCAACTTTGCAAATAACTGCAATAAAAATAAATGTGCAAAAAGCTTTTGCAAATGCACGGATGCTAGCTATTTGTTGTTGATGTTGTCATTCTTTTTCTCTGTGCTCCCAGGGTCTCCGACAAGCTAAAGCAAATCCCACAATCCCTACTGGATGCCAACAGCACCGACCCAGCCCTGATCCTATCAGAAAACGCGTCCCTCCTGTCCCTGAGCGAACTGGATTCTTCCTTCTCCCAGCTTCAACAACGGCTCCGGAACATCACGCTGCAGCTGGGCGGGGAGTCCGAGGAGCTGCCCCTGGGCCCGCGCCGGCACATCCTTCTGATGGCCACCACCAGGACGGGCTCCTCCTTCGTGGGGGAGTTCTTTAACCAACAAGGCAACATCTTCTACCTCTTTGAACCTCTGTGGCACATCGAGAGGACGGTGACTTTTGAACCCGGAGGGGCCAATGCGGCCGGCTCGGCGCTGGTCTACCGCGATGTGCTGAAGCAGCTGTTCCTCTGTGACCTCTACATCCTGGAGCACTTCATCACGCCGTTCCCCGAGGACCACTTGACTCAGTTCATGTTCCGCAGAGGGTCGAGCCGCTCGCTCTGCGAGGAGCCCGTCTGCACGCCCGTCGTCAAGAAGGTCTTCGAGAAGTACCATTGCAAGAACCGCCGCTGCGGACCCCTCAACCTAACCCTGGCCACGGACGCCTGCCGGCGCAAAGAGCACATGGCCCTCAAAGCCGTGCGCATCCGGCAGCTGGAGTTCCTGCGCCCCCTGGTGGAAGACCCCCGCCTGGACATGCGCATCATCCAGCTGGTCCGGGACCCCCGGGCTGTGCAGGCATCCCGCATGGTGGCCTTCTCCGGCAAGTACGAGAGCTGGAAGAAGTGGGTGGCGGAGGGAGAGGCCTCCCTGCGGGAGGATGAGGTCCAGAGGCTTCGGGGGAACTGCGAGAGCATCCGCCTCTCGGCTGAGCTGGGCCTGAGCCAGCCCTCCTGGCTCCGGGGGCGCTACATGCTGGTCCGCTACGAGGATGTGGCCCGGCTGCCTCTGCAGAAGGCCCGCGAGATGTACCGCTTTGCGGGGATCACCCTCACCCCGCAGGTGGAGGACTGGATCCGGAAGAACACCCAGGCCTCGAGGGACGGCAGCGGCATCTACTCTACCCAGAAGAACTCCTCGGAGCAGTTTGACAAATGGCGCCTCAGCATCCCCTTCAAGCTGGCCCAGGTGGTCCAGAGGGCCTGTGGCCCCGCCATGCAGCTCTTTGGCTACAAGCTGGCCCCGGACCCAGCCACCCTCATGAATCGCTCCATCAGTCTGCTGGAGGACCGGGGCATCTTCTGGGTGACGTAAATGGCCCAGGGGGACTGGATCCGGAGCCTCGACCTCTCCCTGCCCCGCCCCCACCACACAGAACCGCGGAGAAGTCGGAGCAATGACAGAGCCTCAGGAGGGTGGCGGGTGGGCACGTGGTGGCGAGGGTCACACTGTAAGAAGTTCAATGAGCCAGGCAGTCCTTCTTGCTAGAGTAGTAGGCCTTATCCCCTCCCACTCACCTCTTTCCTCTTCATCCTTTTGCCACCAAGATTTCCTAGAGCAGAAAGAGCCCAGGGCAGGCCCCCTACCCGCTTCTGGGACTCCCCAACCTCCATCTCCAAGGATGAATTCTCCCCTGGAGGCTCCGAGGCCAGACGGGGCCTGTCCAGGGCCTGTCCGTGTCCTGACTTCATTTTCATACACTGAGAACGTCCTCTGCCTCCAGCCTCCTCATCCCCGTCTTCATACAAGTGCCTGCCTCTCTCTACAGGGTCCTTCTGTGCTAAATACCCAGAGGCCTTTCCTCATTTTTATTACAGTTGTTGCGGAGGAAAGACCTAGCAGGAACACAGAGTCACAGCCTGGGTTACCAGATGCTGGCCTGGGATCAGACCATTAACTACCGAGCCTTGTTTTCAGGGAAAAACTCTGAGGGAGGCCCTTTTTTCTTCCTGGTTCTCACTACCTCCTCTAAGCCATAAGTTTCCTCACTTTTGTGGCAAATGGGCTGTGTTCAAGGGACTTTGGACAAACCCTCATCCAGCTTATTTATGACATCCCCTTCCTCTAAGGGCTCTATCCAAACTCATTTGGCTCCGGGAGAGCCTCTCTCTCCTTGATGGATGTCCAGACTTTCCTATGGAAGGCATGATCAAAGCTTGGCCTAAGGGGGACAGATAAAAGGCTCTGCTAGATGGATAAATCTTAAAACAAACAAGCAAAAACAACAAAACCCCAACAACATAGGATAGGGAGGGAAGGTACAAAGCACACTCAGGGGAGAAGGGGGAGCAGGACAGCCTAAAGCCTCTGTTTCTTTCTAGAAGACACTGGCTTTTTCCTTGCCCAAATTCAGACCACAAATTAGCCATCAAGGCGACAGTCTGGAAGCCCCATTCCTCCGTCACTCCCCTGAGGATTTGGGGGAGAAAAATTACTCAACTTGATTGAGAACCATTATTTAGGGGTTTTATGGTTTGGCTTCTTTATTTTCCCCTCAGCAAAGAGTATTGTTAGAGGTTGTTGGTAGAGAAGGCAGTTGGGGGAGACTTGAAGGAACTATTTGCTGGGGTTTCCCTTTTACCCAGGGAGCAGGAGCCATTGCTACAGGGGGTCCCCAGAAACAAAAGAGGCAGCTGGAGTTCATTTGAGTCTGTTCAGTCCTCCCTTCCTCCCATCACCAGTCCAGATTTTTAGACGACATCCATTATCCCTTTTTGCTTTTCTGAGGTCATAGGGTGTTTCCCCTCCTCCTTGGAGAGGTACCCTGGCCTCAAGATGCCATTTCCATGCACATGTCTTGCTTTTAAAGACAACATCCAGGACAAGCTCCCTCTGTCCCCTCCAGGGTCAGGGCCTAGAAATTAACACCAAAAATAGTTGTCTACGTGGTTAATTAACTCCACCAGCATTTATTAAAGTGCCTTTCAGTTGCTAAAGCTCTATACCAGGTCCTGGGCATCCAAACAAAAGTCAGTGCCTGCCCTCCTGGAGCTTACATTCTCATGGGCAATTCAGCCTATACAAGACATCTGGTCATCCCAGGCCAGCATGTTTGGCGAGAGAAGGGTGGCATTCTATTGTGGGACTGGTCATAGCTCAGGGGAACAGGGAAGAAACATCCCTAAAGGCAGTCAGGATGCAGAGCGTCCAGAAGAATGATGGAGTCATCCTTGTTTGTGGGCTATTTCAATTGGTGGGAGTCATGGTCACATCTGGATGTCTCTGATTCTTGATTTTGAATTCCATTTATGGGCAGTGCAAGAATTTGACTCAAACACCCTCCCCCAGTAGAGAGATCTTCAGTTTGAATAGACTGGACTGGGACACGGAGAACCCAGTAACGATATCTGGGAGCCTCTTCCCACCTTAGGATGTGGTGTTGTTGAAGACATCTCTGGCAGGTCCAGAAATGTTTTGTTATTATTGTTGTTTTTCTAATGAGGAGACTACTTCCCCCTCTCCCCTATCCCCATCCCTTCTTTACCTCCTGGTTCCCCAGAGTGGGAAGATACCAGCTCTAGCCAGTACCAGGCAACAGGCATCAAGGAGTGATGGGGGAGCCATCGCCTCTACTCCCAGTGTGGCCTTCTGGGAGCTCCCTGCTCCTCACATCTGCCTTCCCCCTCCTCCCACCAGAGATTTTTGGAGAACTCTATTAAGAATGAACTTGGGAGGGAAGGGTTTCCTATCTTTGGAATATTGTTCGCTGCAAATTGAATTAATTTATTTATTTTGTGAAGAGATGAAAAATAAAAAAAATAGTTTATTTGCAGGGAGTCTGTGTTATATGTATAAATACCTTAAAAAAAAAAACAAGACAAACTTTGACTCTCTCTCCCCCTCTCCCTTTCTCCCCCCCCACACACACCACTAGGTCCAAAATAAGTCCTTGATATTTGTTAGAAATATCACCCCAGTGATTATTTTTTAAACCTTTACTTTCTGCCCTAGTATCAATTCTAAATCAGAAGGACAAGGTCTAGGCAAATGGAGTTAAGTGACTTTCTCAGGATCACATAGCTAAGATGTGTCTAAGGCCAAATTTGAACCCAGGTTCCTGATTCCATGTCTTGCACTCTATCCATTGAACCAACTAGCTGTCCCTCCCCAGTGATCCTTCTGTTCAGTTAGTCAAAGTCAGAATTCTCAAGTCTTCTGCTGTTACCTCCCCTCAGGTCCTCACCTGTTTTCATTCCCATCTTTACGTTGATTATTATACCTGCTTATGAAACATGGGGCTTTTGGGTACTGACCATCCAGAAGCAAGGAATGCTTATATGCCCATGAATAAAGTTAAGATGAGACAGTGGGTATGCTCTAAGAATTCCCAGGTCCTAAAGGAGGTCAGGAGCCAACCATTGACTTTGTAGCCACAGGATACCAACGTGGAATCTTGGAAGAGGTGTACCTGGTGCTTTCTGTTCCCATCTGCCCTAAATCCTCTCCATCCCACCAGATTAGAGCTGGTTGGCCGCCCCTGGACAAGAGCAGCTGTGATAGGCTTGGGGGGAGGGATTGGGTGGGAATGGGGGGGTAGGAAAGAGAAGATGGACTAGACCTAAATTCCTCATCAGCCTTTTTTTCCTGGTTCACCTGGGGGAGACGGGCTGCCTCTCATAGGGAGGACTCAAAGACAGATGAAGCCATTCAGCTAGACTTGCAGCTTTCCCCCTGCACAAGGGACCCATTCAACAATGAAGCTATTTATTTAGTTCCCTTCTAGTTGAAGGACACATCTTCGGTTCAACCTTTATAAATAGTATGGAACATTCCAGCCTGTGGGTGTGAGAGGGCAGTGTCTGACACCTCCCACACCAAGCCTTCTCCCTTTCCTGCCCTCCTTCCCTACCTCCTATTAGTTTTTCTGACACAATTGAGTTGTGTTCAGAAGCCTAGGAGAGTTAGGAAGGCTGAGCTCCCTACAGCAGCATCTAGCCATCTATGGGGCAATAGCAGGGACCCCTCAACGAAGGAGGTGTCAGGACACAGGACGCCATGGCCCTGATGGGGGAGAGGGGAAGGGCAAAAAGAGAGGCTGGGAAAAGGTGCTACGTGAGAGGCAATAACACTTGAGAAGAAGTCAGGAAACCCAGATTCCAGTCCTCACTTCATCCTGTCACCTTTACAGATCTCCTTTCTTCATGGCCAAAGGAAGGAGTGTGATAAATGGGCTCTAAAGTCCCTTCCAGCTGTGTTCTTCTATGATGCTATTTACACCTGGCAAAGTTCACATCCTGTTGGCTCCTTGGGAAGGTATGTCAGAAGGGGTCTTAGTGAGGCACATCCTCTCATTTATCTCCCTCCTTCGGACAATGACACCATTGCTATTCATCAATGACTACTTCTTGTACGGTGTCTGTTCTCGTTTCCTTTGGGCACCAAACTGCCACCCATTTGGGTTTGCTAAGTCAGGCACTGTCACCCCGACCTCTGCCAGAGAGCTGAGACAAAGCCTACTTTTCCTGAACGAGCAGAAAAGGGCAGCAGGAAGAGGATCCTAGTGACAGAAAGGAAGCCTGGCAGCCATGACCAGAAGCCAACCTTAAAGGCAATATGTGGCCAAAGTCTGGTGGGGCTGCTGGAAATGTGTGGAGACGGGGAAAATACAAAAGTTTCTGCTTTGTTTATTTATTTGCTTGGGAAGAATTCCTGAGCTCTGGACCAACTGATTCCAGCTACAACAAAGGACCAACTACATACAAATATGCTGCCTGCCTCAACCAGTCCTTGTGCACACCCCACATCTGCAGTCTCAGTGATTCGAGAACCAGATTCTTAACCCTTTTTGTTCCAGGGCTCCTTTCACCGTCTTGTGGAGCCACTGGACCCCTTTGCAGAATAAGTGCCTAAAACATCTCAAATGTCAAAGAAATCAATTATGCTGAAATGGTTGTTATTATTCTTTTTTTTTTAAACCCTTACCTTCCGTCTTAGAGTCAATACTGTGTATTGGCTCCAAGGCAGAAGAGTGGTAAGGGCTAGGCAATGGGGGTCAAGTGACTTGCCCAGGGTCACACAGCTGGGAAGTGTCTGAGGCCCGATTTGAACCTAGGACCTCCCATCTCTAGGCCTGGTTCTCAATCCACTGAGCTACCCAGCTGCCCCCAGTTGTTATTATTCTTATTGTTCCAGTCCTGTCTGGTTCTTTGTGACCCCATTTGAGATTTTTTGATGAAGATACTGGAGTGGTTTGCCATTTCCTTCTCCAGCTGATTTTACAGATAAGGAAACTAAGGCAGATAGAGTTAAATGACTTACAGATTTAGCTTGTTAAGAGGATTCTGGTACTCTATCCACTATGCCGCCTAGCTGTCATGATCAAAATACTTTTTAAAACCAATTTCATGGACCCGAGGTGCAGTAAGAACACTAGATATGGAAGAAAGAATTCCGATTTCCAGAGATTTCAAGTCAATATGCTTTCTGGGTCTTATTTTCAAGACAATTGAAACAGCTTGCTCTCTCCCAAGGAAATAGAATGAATTAAGTGCTTTGAGATCTTTGGATTGAATCTGATTTATAACTAATTACACATGGAAATTGACTTATCTATGTAATTATAGATTCAATATGTACAGTGAAAGTTTGATCTAATATAGCTTATTTAGTTTCTCTTTGGATAACTGATAGATCACGCAGCCTCCCCAGGTCTCAACTCCTTTATCTGTAAAATGAGAGGGCTAGATAGAATGATCCTTTGCACATGGATTCTTTTCTCCTTCCAGTAGTGATTGGGCTGCTTTTTCACTGGACTATGGGTAGGAACAGAGACGTAGAGCTAGAAAGAAGGAGCTTGCATCATCTAGATTGACCCCCCTTATGTGTACTTATAGCTGTACTTATATATGTGTACTTATAGCTGAGGCGGAAGCAAGACCCCAGAGATAAAGGGGGTGACATGGCCTGACCTGTGCTTTAGCCAGATAGATCAGTTATCTTAGAAATTAATATGACCAAATAGTTGACAAATTCAGCTTCCTATGGAGTAAGCCAGGGCAAGGGCAAAGCCAGGCTCTGATGAGACCAGAGAGTGAAAGGTTTATTAAAAATGGAGCAAATATGGGTAGAATGGTGAAATCAATGATGAAAAGAAAACCAGATTTGAACTCGGAGGACCTGAGTTCAAATAATGGCTCTACCCTTATTCCACATACAACTTAAGGCAAATTACCTAAACCTCTCTGCCCCTCAGTTTCCTCATCTGTAAAATAAAGAGATTTTATAGTAACAAAACGGGGCAGTTGGCATTATGGTGGATACAGTGCCAGTCTGGAGTAAAGAAGGCTTATCTTCCTGAGTTTAAATCTGACCTTAGACATTGACTAGCTGTGTGACCCTAGACAAGTCACTTAACCCTATTTGCCTCAGTTTCTACATCTGTAAAATGAGCTAGAAAAGGAAATGTGAAAACACTCCAGTATTTTTAAAAAATCTTTACCTTCTGTCTTAGAGCCAATTCTAAGTATTGGTTCCAAGGCAAAAGAGCAGTGACGACCAGGTAATGTGGCCTAAGTGAATTGTCCAGGGTCATACAGTTAGAAAGTGTCTGAATCCAGATTTGAACCCAGGACTTCTCATCTCTAGGACTGGCTCTCTATTCATAGTAAATGAAAGGTTTTGTTGTTGCTCACTCTTTTTCAGTGGTGTCTTCATGACCCTATTTGGGTTTTTTTAATTTTCTTTTTTATAATCTTTTTTTTAGCATAACATTTTGTAAATTTAGAATATTTTTCCATGGTTTCATGATTCATGATCCTCCCCTTTCCCCCTACTCTTTCCTCTCCCCTCCCAAATCCGACAAGCAGTTCCACTGGGTTAAGCATGTATCATTGTTCAAAACCCATTTCCATGTTATTCTTATCTGCAGTAGCCTATCCTTTAACATCAAAACCCCAATCACATCCCTATCACACTACATGATCGATCACATGTTTTCCTAATGCATTTCTGCTCCCACAGTTCTTTCTCTGGGTGTGGATAGTGTTCTTTCTTGTAAATCTCTGAGTTGTTCAGGATCATTGCATTGTTGCTAGTAGAGAAGTCCATTATATTCGATTGTGCCACAGTGTATCTGTCTCTGTGTACAATGTTCTCCTGGTTCTGCTCCTCTCACTCTGCATCAATTCCTGGAGGTCGTTCTAGTTCACATGGAATCCCTCCATTTCATTATTCCTTTGGGCACAATAGTATTTCATCACATGTTTTCCTAATGCATTTCTGCTCCCACAGTTCTTTCTCTGGGTGTGGATAGTGTTCTTTCTTGTAAATCTCTGAGTTGTTCAGGATCGTTGCATTGTTGCTAGTAGAGAAGTCCATTATATTCGATTGTGCCACAGTGTATTTGTCTGTGTACAATGTTCTCTTGGTTCTACTCCTTTTGCTCTGCATCACTTCCTGGAGGTCGTTCTAGTTCACATGGAATCCCTCCATTTCATTATTCCTTTGGGCACAATAGTATTTCATCAGTCACCAACAGATGCCACAATTTGTTCAGCCATTGCCCAATTGATGGACACCCTATTTGGGGTTTTCTTAGCAAATATTCTGGAGTGGTTTGCCGTTTCCTTCTCCAGCTCATTTGATAGATGAAGAAACTGAGGCAAACAAGGTTATTCAATCTGTGACTTTCCCAGGGTCACACAGCTAGTAAGTGTCTGAGGCCAGATTTGAACTCCGGTATTCCTGTCTCCTGGCCTTGGTGCTCTCTCCATGGCACCACCTAATTAAAAGGTAGCCATGGGTAATAAGCCCAGAATGCCTCCAGTGGATTGTACCACCAGAAGTCTGTATTTTATCTTTACCTGGGGCAGCATAGCTCATTGGAAAGAGCCCAGGACTGGGAACCAGAAGATCTGATTTTCTGTTTGGACTCTGCCACTATCATCATATTTTAGAGCCAGGAGGGACCTTCGTTTTGCAGAAAATGAACTTTAAGACTTGTTTTAAGAAGCATGAGGTATTACAGACAAAAGAGTGGTTGCCATAAACCGTGACCATGAAAATATGCTTTCAAGACTTTGAATTGCCAAAACTGTAAAGATGATTTTTAGTGTCTTGATTTTATATTACAATTAAAGTGGTCACCATGGGAAAAATTCCCAAATATGAAATACCCAAGTTAGCTGGGTTTTATGGAGATTTTAATTAGTACAAATTAAGGAATTAAGAAAAAGGAGAGAGAATAAGAGAAATATAGTATGAAGGGCCTAGGCCATATTGGCCTGAGCCTTAAGAGAGAGACTAGTCAGTCTTTTATCAACTCACCACAAGATCCTTCTAAGCAAAACTCTAGTGTTCAGAAAGACCCAGCTTACTCCAACTAGTCCGAGCTCCAATTCAGCTACTAAAGCTGATTTTTTTTTCTAGAGCCCTCCAGTGCCTTCCTTTTAAAGAAAAATTTCTCCTGTCACCTCCCCTAAATTTCTACATCTACCAATCACATTAGATGTTTTCCAAAGGATTGATCATTCTTAATTCACACCTGAGTAGACTAAACTTGTCCTTTGCAAGTTGCCTGATTAATTTGATCTTCATAGGTACTTAGCACCCCTTTGTATTAGATCTAAAAATAGACCTAGCTTAAGGGTTCTTGCTTCACTTTAAGTATGGGTTGGGGACTTTTCATTGTTCAATCAGGAGTTTACAACTTTATCTTCCCCTAAAGTTTGCCTAAGTATGGGTGGAGTAATGTTAGAGTTCCCAATACATTCCTGACCAAAGTCCCTTCATTGTTTTAAAATGGGGAATGGTCCTAACCAAATGTTCTAAGGGTGTTCTAAGTCTGAGATGTTCTAAGTCTGAGAATTTTTAAGATTCACAGAGGAGAGTGTAAAGACCTCATGACTTATGGCCCAATACACCAGAAAGTCAGAGTCGTGGATTCCTGCTCCTCACTCTCCCTCTTCATAAGTAGGTTCTTACAACCCTAGTTCTCTTGGGTTATTTTTCCCAACTAGTAACACACAGAGCTGTTCTCTTTGCCAAGAAAACCCCAAATGATGTGACTCAGCAACAACAAAATAGTCATTGGCAAGATCCCTGAACTTCCTTTTTTCAGACACTTTCCTGAGTGAGTGGGGAAGGAGAAGGAAAAGGGACAGATAATCTTGGGGCCTGATTGGACAAGTCTCAATAGAATGATACAGGGAGAGTCCCAGCTCCCAGAATGCCTCAGGAAGGTAACTAATGAAGATATAAACGTAAAAAGGGAAGGGGGAAGTCATCAAAGACAAGCTGCCTATTGCACAATTTTACTCAGGGTTGGCTTGATTGGAAGCTGTCTGTGTTCCATTTCAGGTTATAAGATCACAGGAATCAGGGTTAGAACGAACCTTAAAGATCATCCAGTCTAGCTCCAACCCCATTTTACAGTGGAGGAAACTGAGATATTCTTTATTCCCAAATCAAGGATGTGTTTTATTAAATTTCACACAGCTAGCAAATGTCACTCTCTCCATTCTTCAGTCTAACTCTTTTAGGAACTGTCTTGGAATCAAACTTTAGAGGTAATTCTTCAAACTATTTCTCTTCGGTGCCTTGGTGAGGCAGAAATGACAGTCTCAGGCACCAGGACTTTAGTAGAGAGCTCATAGACCAGGTGAAGTCTCAGTCCCCACTGCTAACGGAAACCTAAAAATATCATTAATTTTAGTGGTTGGTTTGTTACTTTTTTCCCCTGACACAAATGGCATCCTGGAGAGGCAAATTGTTCCTAATCATAGGGCAGAGAAGTGCCTTTGCTGGGAAAAAAAAAACTATCCACCCTCTCAACCACAACCCAAGCTGGAAGCTATCTCTTCTCTTGCCTCCACCTGGTTTCTTCTTTGATTGACTTCCAGACCTTCTCCCCTGCTGGTCTGACACAATCCCAGCAAGGCTATGAGCCAGCAGGGTGTTACCTGTAGGCTCTGAGTCCCACAGGTAACATACTACAGCATTTTAGCACCTGAGGAAGACTGGTAACTCTTGGACTCTGCAAAAATGGTTCTAATGAGATTGCCTAGGGCCATGTTAAAAAGCTTTGGAATTGAAGTCAGGATCTGGGTTGAATCTTGGCACTGCTACCATATTGTGACATGATCTTGATAAAGTTATTTCCTCTTTCAGGGTCTCAGTTTCCTCATCTGTAAAATGGAGGGGTTGGATTAGATGAACACAGTAGTTCATGTCTATTCATCATTCTGTAATTATAGCTGACAGTCATTGATGTGCTGGTAAAAGTTTAACCAGCACTCCAGGAGGTTGGGGAGGAGGAGTATGTATGTAGGAAACATTTTTTTAAGTTTAATCTGCATTTTTCATTTTCTCCATCACTTTCTTAAGTCTAGATAAGCATTAAAACACTAAATCACTCAATGGATGAGGGAGGGGGAGAATTTATAACTCTAAATTTTAAAATGAAGATGAAATTTTTAAAAAACCAAGCCCTAATTTATTGCATTTACCAACTTTTGAGGTGTCAATGCCCACAATGAAAATTTAACCATCAGCTCTAGCTCTAGTGAGCCAGTTTGGCTCCAGCCTACTTCTTTAGGGTTTAAAAAGCTGATTGTATCTATCATCTCTTTTGAACCTTGAAACAATGCCATGTTTTGGTTAGAGTAAATATTATTAAGTCTATTTTACAGATGAGGAAATGGAAGCTATAGGAGAGTAAGTAATTTGTCCTTGGTCACAAATTAAATGAATCAAAATCAGAAGTCTATCACACATCTCCTTCCTTTGGTCCTATAGGAACTTGTTTGGAAACCATCTAGATAGGAGAGTCCTCAAACCATTTCTCTTCCATGCCATGGTAAGACAGAAACAACTTAGTGTCAGGGCCATTATGGGGCCCTTAGACCCGGCCGTGTCCCTGTCTCCAATGTTCTCTCCACTACACTATGTTGCCTTAGGTAATCATATGATGAAGTGTTCTCAACTGGCGAAAAGCAACTCTAAATCACCCTGGTCGCTCTTTAGATGTATCATGCAGCATCCCAAGTCACTTATAGTTTCATTAATTTAAAGCTAGAAGAGAGCTTAGAGGTCATCAAAGCCAATTCCCTCATTTCCCCAAGGCAAAAACTAGGACCAGAACATTTAAGTGATTTGTCAGGTTACCATGTTACTGGCACAGTGAGGATTTGAACCTAGGTTCTGTGACTCCATATTAGTCCTCTTTCCCATCATAATGTGCTTTCTTTTTTTTGGTATCTTTTTTTAAGATAATATTTTATTTGATCATTTCCAAGCATTATTCATTAAAGACAAAGATCATTTTCTTTTCCTCCCCCCCACCCCCCATAGCTGATGCATGATTCCACTGGTTATCACATGTGTTCTTGATTCAAACCCATTGCCATGTTGTTAGTATTTGCATTAGAGTGTTTGTTTAGAGTCTCTCCTCTGTCATGTCCCCTCAACCACTGTAGTCGGGTAGTTGCTTTTCCTCGGTGCATAATGTGCTTTCTTTCCATGATCCTTTGCTCATGGCATTGTGCAAGGGATTATAGGTAGAACTATGTAGATGAGGTTCTGCCCTCTAAGAGACTACAGTCTAAAGCAGACCCATTGACACTGGTACACATTTGAGTCAGTTGACAATTGAATAAAAATATTAATTCATTCTTTAGGCAGACAAGCTTGTTCTGCTTTCCCAACACATGCCAATCATGTGAGCAATAAATGGAGCACAAGACATTTCCTCTTATTCCCATAACCTTTAAAACCTATTCAAAACAGAATTGTGTGCCAAAAATAAAGCAACTTCAGCTGTCTCCATGGTCCAAGACACCCAGAAACCAAAAGACTTAAAATCTGAAAATCCATGAGTTAACTCCCACCGATGCTGAGTTCATTCAACACTCCACCTCCCATGTTTTGGGCAGAGACTCTACCAACAGACCCAAAGGCATAACACAGGTTTATATCAAACCCCATCCTTATAATCCTTCTTCCAATGCTGTGGAAACTCCAGCTCCAAGTTGTTGAAGTTTGTTCATACCTCAATGGCCAGCTTGGCCATAGCCTTTAGGAGCAAAAGCCTGCCAGAAACACAACCTGTAAGTACCAAAGCTGCAAAGCTCTGAGCTGCTGGTCCTGGAGGAAACAGACTCTGAACTGCCAATGTCAAACAGGAGAACTGAGGAACATATGTGTCACAGGAACACAACACCATACATGTGAGAGTAGAAGAGTGCAACATTCTACCAAGCCTGAGGGGAAAAGCACATCTAGCTGAGGCAGTTCTGACCACCCAAAAGTCAATTAGAGCAGAGACCTAAGGTGGTAAACCATGAATTGACTTGTATGGTAGGATTCTGAGATAATACTGAGATCCAGCAGATCCAGCCTCCAAGGGAACCACAATCAAAGGGGAAGGAGTCAGTAAGTTAGCAATAAGGAAAATAAGGGAGAAAAAAAAGGCTTAACTATCAAAGTTCTCAAGAAGAAAACAAAAAGCTCTCAAACATAAATAGATAAATCAGTAAGTAACTACAAAGGAAATATGGCCTCCTGGTTTAGAAAATTAATTTAGGCATCTATGAATAAATATCAATACTTTGTAAGACAGAGAATCCTGTGGAATTTGAGGAGAACATGGAACCACGACATATTATTCCTGTGGTTTAAAAGAGAAATGAGCATTTTGAGAGCAGAATTTATGTCCTGCCCAGCAAAAATAATGAGAATAGAAAGATTTCAGTCTGTACTGGCAAACTTCACCAAAGAAATAAGAAAGAACAAGAGAATGGGAATGCAAATATGCTAAAGTGAAGGATGATTTAGAAACAAAGAAGCCAAAAACCCCAATAACATTAAAGGATACACGTTCTCTAGGCAAGCAAAACCTTGAAGACAGGATGCATAGACACAATCTAAGGATCATAGGTCTCGAAGAAGAAAATAATAGCACAAAAAACCTTAATGCTATAATGACAGAAATAATAGAAATGTTCAGAATTTCTAAACATAGAAAATGACATTTTGATTGAAAGAGTTCACAGAGCACTTTCAGGTAAAAGCACAAGACTGTAAACTCCAAGATACGTAGTGGTTAAATTTAACAATTCAATTCAGAAAAGAAGTAAGTATTGCAAGAGAAAGATCTTCAAATATAAAAGCAGGAACATTAAAATAATGTAAGACTATTCTGCACCCACTAGATAGAGGAAAGATGTATTCTGAAGAGCAATGAAGCTCAAGATGTAGCCCAGGATGACCTAATTTATAAATCTAAATTTAATCATATATGTCTAAAGATGGACATTTAATAATAAAGAAGAGTTTGAAACATTTTTAGAAAGAAAACCAGAACTGAGGAGATGATTTGCCTTTGGAAAAACCCAAAAAAATAGAAATGGAAGAAGAGTGAATAAATATAGCAGGCAAGGACAGAAACAGCAACAGAGAAACCACAGAGAGAATGAGACTTTTTTCCCCTAAATGTACACAAGGAGACAGGGGTGAGAGTGGAAATCTGGTAGAGGTAATAATGAGGGATAGACAGGGGGTATTATGGACAGAATCTGGCAGCACCCTGACTTCAGATGAAAGCTTCTTTTATGGAAATACATTACAATATGAGATGGATCATGAAAAGGGAGTGGACAACAGAGGGATAGAAAGGAATGAAAGATGCATCAGGGTCAAATCAAGAGCTAGCAATGAGAGGAAGATGACCTCTGTGGTCTCAGAAAGAGAAGAATCCACAGGAAGATGGGTGAAGAATCCACAGGAAGATGGGGTGAAAAGGAAGTGGGAAATATTGAAAAAGAAGGGGAAAAATAAGGTCTTATTTGAGAGGTAGTAGTGAGTTCCACACTAAATGCTTCTATAGGTGAAGAAATGAGGATCTTACACCGAATGAGGGCTAGAGAATTTGGTTTCTAAAAGATCAACTTGTCTTGGGAAGGGGAGACTTGAAACTCTTTGAGGCAACTGGTGCCTGGGGAAGTGGGAGAACTCAGAGATTTCTGGGAAAAAGAAAAAAACCAAAGATCAACAAATGAGGGTATACTCAGTGGTGAGAAGGACCCTACCAAAAGGAAGTGTCCTATTTGGCACCTGCAATAATTGGCATTGTTCTGAGAATGAGGCACAATGGAAAATGGGCATCTATAAGGTAATCCCTAAAAAACCCTTACTGGGGAGAGCCCAGAATGGATACTTTAGAAGTTTTAACAATATAAAGAATGCATAATAAGGAAAGAAGAGGATTTTAGAAAATCAAAGTCTAGAGTAAACAGAAAGAGAATATGGATGATGAAAAGAGTGAGAGAAGATCTTTTTTGCAAAAGGGAAAGAAAAATAAAACTAAAGAACTAATGAAGAGGACTAGATGGAGGGAAAGAGAAAAGGAGAACCTATTTGACTGAGAAGAAAAAAAGAGGGAGAAGAAATATATAAAAATATAAATAAATAATGAATAAAAGTAGGAGAGAGAACTTAATAAATAAAACCCTAAAGAGAAAGGGGGTAACAAATGGGAGGAAAGATTCAGGACAAGGAAAAGAGAGTCAATGGAAACAGTCACATAAAAAAGGGTTTGGTAAACTGAAGTAAAATAATGTATTTACAGCAGTGAAGGGGAGAAATAGTAACTTGGGTTAAAATTCCATTTTAGAGATAGACAGAGGAAAATATAAACCTAAATTTTATACCTTTAAATGTAAATGGATCAAACAATCTAATAAAATGGAAAATTGTGATAATTTGGATAAGAAAGCAAAACCCTACAATCTGTTGCTTATAAGGAACACAATAAAAAAGCAATAATACATAACATAAAACTGAAGGAATAAAAAAATTATTATTCATCAAGGGAAACAAAAAAATCAGGAGCTGCTATCATATTATTAGATAAATCAACCGCAAACCTCAAAAAAAAAAAAAGAGATGAATAAACTATATTGCCTAGAAAGGAACCATAAGCACTATACCAACATCAGTAATAAACATTTGCTCCAAATGCTTTGGCATCCAAATTCATAGAAGCATCTGAGCTTCAAGAAGACATAGATAGCAACACAACAGTGGCAAGAGACTTTAATATCCCTCTCTCAGTTTTGAATAAGGCTAATAAAAAATTAAGCAAAAGGGAAAATATGGAACTGAACAAATTTCTGGAAAAACTAGAGTGAAAAGATTTGACTTACAGTATCTTCTAAAAGGGATAGTGAAAGAATACATAAATATATGTGTGTATTATGTATGTATTTTTGTGTATATTTCTCTGCACCATATGAAACTTTTATAAAAATCGATCATGTACTAAGAGATATTGCAAAATAGTCAATTCCATTATAAACCATAATGCAATAGGAATAGTAATTGGTTCAGAACCACAAATAAAATATACAGACCCAAATGGAGACTTAACAGTGAAATCTTAAATACTGAGTGTCAAAGAACAAATCACTGAAACAATATCTATATAAAGGAAAATGATAATGATGAAAGAACATACAAAATTTTCTGGGATGCAGCTAAAGTAATCCTTAGGGAGAAAATTCTATCCTTATAATCATATATTTTAAAAATTGAAAGAGAAGATTCATGAACCAAATATGCATTTTATAAATTAGGAAATGAACAAATAAACAAACCTAAAATAAGCACCAAAAAGGAGGTATTTAAAATTAGAAGGAAAATAGATAAAATGGAAATTAAAAAATCATAAAAATGATGAGCAAAACTAAAAGTTGTCTTTGAAAAAAGTAATAAATTTGATCAACCCATAGCTAACCTGATTAAAAAGAAAAGAGTAGGAAATCAAATCAATAAAATAGCAAAATAAGCAGATAGCTAAGGCAGCTAAGTACACAGAGAGCCAGGCTTAGAGATGGGAGGTTCTGGGTTCAAATAAGACTCGAGATACTTCCTAGCTGTGTGAGTAGGGGCTGAGTTCAAATATGGCATCACACATTTACTAGCTGCTTGACCCTGAGCAAGTCACTTAACCACTATCTGCCTCAGTTTCCTCATCTGAAAAGGGGAATAATAATAGCATCTACCTCTCAGGATTGTTGTAAGAATGAAATGATTGTAAATAATAATCACAAAGCACTTAGTACAAAACTCATATAGGGAGGAAAGAATCTTGGGAGATTGGGGATGCCTATTCACCTGATAGTATTGCTTTTTGAGACCTTTTCTTTGGGTGGTTCTTTAAGGACCAGGTTCTAAAATGGCCTGACAAAGGTTACCAATAATAAATAGGTCCCCTGGAGGTGTAATTCTTTCAGAGCTAGTTAAAAAAAGCAAGCAAGCAAGCAAGAAAGCTCACTAAATGTTGCCATACAATTCACTGAAAGAACAGGAAGGCAGTAAAAGCCCAGCAGGAGAGGGTTTACCCAAGGAAATCAAAGCTGGGAAAAAAGGGCCTTTGACCAAAAACAAGCTGGTTCCTGTCCCCAGGGCAGCTGAGCAGAGGCAGTAACATTAGGTGTCCAAAAAAGAATCATAATAGCTTCTATTTGTACAGTTGCATTTTGCTCGATAAAGAGCTTCGCATTTATTATCGATTTGACCTTCCCAATAACCTTGTTCGGTCACTAAAGCAAGTATTTCACTGAGGAAACTCAGGCTGGGGCTTGGTGATTTGTTCCAGGTTATATGGCTGGTCAGGAGTGGAGTCAGAATTGGCAACAAACACTCCCACTGCCTAGGATCATGGGTCCTTTGGAGGAACGTGGACTTAGAGCTGGAAGGAAATGTCGAGGTCATTGACTACATCCCTCTTCCTCAGATGTTAAGGAAACTGAGCCCTCATGAGGTGGAGCCATTTGCCCAACATCTCTCAGGTAAGAAGCAGCAGACCTAGGCTCTGAGCACAGCTTTCCTGGCTTCCATTCCAGAGCTCTTTCCACTGGACCACTTCCTACACAGATATGGGTACCAACACCCACATAAAAGCCAATCATTTGTGGCTCTGTAGAGCCATAGAGCTGTAGAGCAGTCCACATGATCTCTGAGGCACCCTTATGCCGATTCTGACTCTCATTGACTTGTAGGTTCCCCAGAACATGACAAATCTTCCCCCATACCCAGAGGTCTAGGGATACCCCTGAGGAATCAGGGGTGATGCTCTAATGTCATTGGTTTGAGCCCCCACAAGTGACCTTTCCCCCAAGATTATCAGTTGGGAATTATGTAGTCAATCTTAAGAGGTTTTAAGATCGGGATAGCTTTGGCATACCCAAACCTGCAGTTCCAAGAAGTTACAACATGGGCAGGGGGCCATACCCCAGTAAAACCATCTTGACAAACAAGCTAAAGCAGGTTGAGGGTAACCAACAGGCCTCCAATCCATCAGGGAGTTAGGGGGATGTCTGCTCCAAGTATGTGAACATTTCCCCCAACAGAATGGGTGGGTGGGAACAATTTGTTCCAACAGCCACAAAAGCAGCTGAAGCAAGCTCCTTGGTCAGATATTGAAGATGCCAAGGCCATCCATTGTTTCCTGGACCATCATCAGTTGTCCTGACTTTTTTTCTGCCACCAAACTTCAGTAACTGGAAAAGAGAATGAGGCTGCTGATGACTTTGTGTAATTAAATCCAAATCGTGTGCAAGTCAAGCTGTCACCCCATGATGTCATTGACCTCTTCCAAAAGGAAGGACAAACATCAACAACCTCAAGAGGATTTTGGGTTTGATGGTCTCCAGGCTTCCTTTCAGCTCTGGATCAAGGAGCCTATGATCCTTAGGGCTGCATAAGAGGGGGATGATCCATGACCCAAGTCAAAAAGTTCAGTCAGGAGATTTCAGCCAGGATCCCGTCTCCCACTACCCCCTTAGAAGCCTAGTTTCTCCTGGGCTTCTAAAGAGAGTCTCCAGGTATAGATTTGATGCCTACAAAAGAAGCTATTTTCAAAAGTCAATGAGCCAGTCAGGGCTAAAAGTAGGAAGCCTTTGTATTTGGTGTTGGCCAGAAGGGCAGGAAGCTTCAATGGAGACACCCAAGGGAGCTGGAAGCTGAAACAACAAAGGAAAGGCACCAGGGCATTTCTATGAGCTCCTTATTCTGGGATCAGGAAAAATGTCTAATTAGGGCAGGCCATCAAGTCCTTCTCAGGAAATGGGAACTCCAAGCTGGGATAGTCAACTAACCACCCTTACATTGGGGACAGCCCTCATATCTCCAAAGTGGGACCAGCTCGTAGGCTTTATAAGAACATAAATCTGCAGCTCAAAGGAAACTCAGAGGCAATCTTATCCAACCCCCACCTTCACAAATGAAAATACTGAGACCCAGGGAGGCTAAGTGACTTCATAGGATCATAGATTTAGATCTGAAAGAGACCTTAGAGGAATTTATTTGCCCAGGGTCATACGGGTAATAAACATCAGAAGTGGGATCTGAACCCAGGTCCTCTGACTCCCAACACCAGTGTTCTTTTTATTGTATGGAAAGAGACAGAAAAGAGTTATTACTGGGGATGGTGTCAAAGATCTCCAAGCATAACAGGCCTCCAGACCATGGTGAGGAGTCCATAATGGTCTAGGGATCCTGGGTTCATTCTTTTTTTTAAACAATATTTTATTTCCTCTCCCCATTATATGTTAAAATAATTTTTAATGTTCAGTTTTTAAAATTTTTATTTTCAGTTTTCTCTCCCTTCCTTTCATCTTCTCTCCCCAAGGCTGTAAGCAATCTGATATAGTTAATACACATGCAGTCATGTAACACATATTTTCATATTAGTCACTTTGTGGAAGAAAATTCAAACAAAAAAATGAAGAAAGAAAATGAAAAAAAATTCAAACAAAAAATGAGAAAGAAAATGAAAGATAGTATGCTTTGATCTACATTCAGATTCCATCAGTTCTTCTGGAGGCAGATGGCATTTTTCTTCATGAATCCTTTGGGATCATTTTGGTTCATTGTATTGCTGAGAATAGTTTAGTCATTTACTATCATTCAGTTTTGCTGATACTGTATACAGTGTTCTCCTGGTTCTGTTCACTTCACTCTGCATCAGTGCATGCAAGTCTTCCCAGGTTTTTCAGCAACCATCCCGTTCACATTTTTTGTAGCACAATAGTATTCCATGGTTATCTTCTACCACAACTTGTTCAGTCATTCCCCAATTTATGGGCATCCCCTTCAGTTTCCAATTCTTTGTCACCACAAAAAGAGCTGCTAGGAATATTTTTGTATAAATAGGTCCTCCTCCCCCTTTAAAAAGTTATTCCTTTGGGATTCAGACTTCATAGTGGTATTATTGGGTCAAAGGCTATGCATGGTTTTATACATCCTTTGGTCATAGTTCCAAATTACTCTTCAGAATGATTGGATCTGTTCACAGCTCCACCAACAGTGTATTAGTGTCCCAATTTTCTGGCATCCTTCCAACATTTATCATTTTCCTTTTCTGCCACATTAGCCAGTCTGATAGGTGTGAGGCAGTCCTGGGTCAGCTCAGGCTGCCTGGAGTTAATGGGTTAAGGGTAGCTGGGGCTTCATAACCGTCCTTCAGCTTGGGGAGCATCAAAGCAGGTCAAATGCTTTCTTAGGGAGGGGTAAGGCACTAACAAAGTATAAACTCAAGGAAGTTTGACTGGTTTCTTACCCGGGGGGTCATAGTCAAGGAAACAGCAATCCACTTGAAGACCTGGATCTGTGATCTGTAAGGGACCTCAGAGCCCATCTACACCAACACCCTCATTTTACAAAATGAGGAAACTGAGGGCTGAGGGTCACGTGACCCAGGTAATAAATGTCACAAGTGGAATCCGAACCTGGCTTTTCTGACTCAAGAACCAAGGCTCTGTGTCATGCGTTCGAGCACACAGGCTGGCCAGACAGGAGAGATGGGAGATGCATGACTAGGGAATATTCTGCCCAATGGAACCAGAAAGACTCAGAAAGGGGTTTCTGGGCTACAGCACAAGCCCTGTGCTGCTCATAAAGCCCAGGGGTTCTGAGTCAAGGCACTACACTGAGGGGCTTTTATTCAGCTTAGCAAGGGGGTTAACAGCCAAGAAAGAAAACCCTTTGGGAGCAGTTAATCATGGGAAATAGAGTCTGGGGATTAGCCGCAGTGATCCTCAGAGCTGAGAAAAGGCATTTATAAGCCTCAGGTGAGGTCTGAAAATTGGACATGGAGCAATTCCCCTGGAGGCTGGGAAGCCTTCTGCTGGAATACTGATGCACCAACAACAGTTCCACAGACATTAAATACCTGCTGTATGCAGAGCAGCGGGGATGCCACAGAGCTTCCACGCACATCTCATTCATGGCTGAAGTCTAGTATCAGGGCTGGCTGGGCAACCAGGGCGGGGGCCCAGGGGGCCACCCTGTGCCCAATCTGTGCCTACTTCTGCATTTGTGTGCTGGGTTTACTGCTTTGGGACTGCCTGACTTCTCATTAGGGGAATTCAGATAGCCGGGACTTCCTTCCATATCCGGTGCAAATGCCTCCAAAAAGTTGCTTCTTGGAGAGTTACTAATTGTAGAAATCGTTATGGGCTCACCAGCAAGGGGGCAGAAGTGGGATCGCTGTGTTCCATACCCACACGGGATCGTTTGTTGGCAACCCCATTCTCTATGTGGCAAAATTATCTTCAGAAAAGGAAACATGCTGATAAGGAAACAGGTCTTGATCAATGACACATGTAAAACAATGACACGTAAAAAATGGAACTGTGCGTTGGCTATGGGGGGAGGAGGGGGGAGGAGGAGAGGAAAGAATATAAATCATGTAACCAGGGAAAAAGATTCTACATTAATTAATTAAATAAAAATTTCCAAAAAATGCTGATGGAATATTTTATTTAATTGAGCTGCAAATATATAATCACACCAGGAAAAAGAAATAAATAGTATAATACATAAAAGAAAAAAAATCAAGAAGGAATACTTTTAAGTTATTCCTGATTTCGTGGATGATAACGTGACAATACTGTCCACTAGATTTTCTTGGCAAAGATATTGGAGTGGTTTGCCATTTCCTTCTCTAATGGACTAAGGCAAAAAGAGATTACATGACTTGCCCAGGGGCACACAGCTAATAAGTGTCTGAGGAAGATAAATCTTTCTGACTCCTAGACTGGCACTCTAATCCACTAAGCCACCTAGGCACCACTTTTAAATCACATGATTTCTTTTTAAAACCCTTACCTTCTTTCTTGGAATCACTATTGTGTATTGGTTCCAAGGCAGAAGAGTGGTAAGGGGTAGGCAATGGGGGTTAAGTGACTTGCCCAGGGTCACACAAGGACCCTAGGAAGTGTCTGAGGTCAAATTTGAACTCAGGACCTTCCATCTCTAGGGGTGGCTCTCCATCTGCTGAGCTACCCAGCTGCTCCTCATGATTTTTTTTAAAGAAAAAACATTATATCTACATACTAGTCAGTCTCAGTAATGAATAATCATATTAGAAAGCTTTGAATGCCAGGCTAAGTTATTATAGTCAGTTCTACAATATGTAACACATTAAATATTGAGTCCTGCAAAATCTTGAGACAAAAACCACAGAGTTTATTGGGGAAATGGAATTAGAGGAATAATACACCAAAACACATTTTAAAAACCCAGATAGGAACCTAATAAAAACAGGAGCACCATTTTATACATGTTAAATGGTTAAGAAATATATGAGGGGAGCAGCTGGGTAGCTCAGTGGATTGAGATCCAGTCCTAGAGATGGGAGGTCCTAGGTTCAAATCTGGCCTCAGACACTTCCCAGCTGTGTGACCCTGGGCAAGTCACTTGACCCCCATTGCCTAGCCCTTACCACTCTTCTGCCTTGGAGCCAATACACAGTATTGACTCCAAGATGGAAGGTAAAGGTTTAAAAGAAAGAAATATATAAATATTACAATAAACAGTGGCAGTGTACATGGCCTCGAGCTGTCTGTGGCATACCTATTTCTTACTTCTGGGCTGGCAAACTCTGAGCTGGGCAGGCTGGAAGCCATGGAGGAAGGGGCTTGGAACCGCTCTCCTCCGGCCACAGCTCCTCTGGCACCAGAAGATTCCTTACGTCTGCAGCCCTTTACCTTGACAAAGATCTAAGGCTGGCTTGTAAAAAGGGATCTTGGGAAAGGTTGCAGCTTACGAGTTACTGTCAAGTGCTGCCCTCACCTTTCTGAATTCCCAGTGTTTTAGAAGAAATTGTCTATAAATAAACTCAAAATCCCATTGGAACAAATTTACATTTTCAAAACAGATGTTATAGTAAAATGGATTATCTTTATATTTTTAGGCTAATTAAGTTTTTTTCATTAGACTACTATTAGAATCAGGAAGATGAGTCTCCCTGAGTTCAAATCTAGCCTCAGACTCTTACTAATTGTGTGACCCTGGGCAAGTCACTTACCCTTGTTTGCCTCAGTTTCCTCAGCTGTAAAATGAGCTGGAGAAGGAAATGACCAACCACTCCTGTACTTGCCAAGAAAATCCCCAATGGGGTCAGACGTGACAGAAATGGCTGAACAACAGCTGTTGTTAGAACAGTGTATTAAAACTCTTGGGCAGTGGAACAAAAGCTAGATTTAGTAAAGGGATAGATATTACCGAACCAGGAAGACCATGCCCAATAAATGTTTATGTTCCAAGAAATGGGAATTTTTCTGACATCATTTAACAAATATCAGAAAATTGTGCTTTATTGTTCTGCCCCCTCCCTCTTGCTGTGCCCTAGGCAGCTGCCTGTGCCTTTACGCTTAGTTTCAGCTCTGGTGGTGCTCTATTACTTCTCCACACCTCTTAATATGGATTTGAAACTCCTTCCCTCCACTTTTCCTTCTCCTTCCCCAACATGGGTAAGATGGTACCTCATCTGTAGAGAAGCCTGGCTACACAGCAAGTTTCCCGGGTGGAGAGAGGATACATCCCTGGAGTCCAGAGAGCCGGATCCATTCACACAGTCCATTGACTTACTTCCTTTCAATGTGTGAAGTGGAAAGTAGCCTCACCAGCTGGGAACATCCATAGAAGGGCTTGAGTTTACTAACTGGAAGGATGCGGTGGTGAATCACAGAGCCAGAGGGCAGATAGGATTCAGTCCTTCAGCCAACGGACGTGTCTTTGTTTAATATGGAATTGGGGGAGCCTAGGAATAGCCGAGAATTAACCCCAAAATGGCGCCTCCAACCACTTTGCCCTCTTCCCCTGACCCAGAGAGCACCTGAAGGCAATCTGTCTGCTGGATGTCACATCCACTCTTAGAAGCAGTTGAGAGGTCATGAAATGGTTTAGGGATTTCTCCCAGAGCTTTAAATGGGTTTTATTAATGTCTTCATGTTTTTTATGTCACAATTATAGTCCCATATACCCTTGTGCCAACGTGTCTCAGACCTCTTCCTCGTGATGAAGAAAAAGTCAAGCAAACCCAACTGATATGGCCACTATGGTTGTTCATATCCGCCATATTTAGCATCTATGGCCATCGGCCATCTTCTAGACTTTGTATTGAGCATTGCATTTATCTGGAATCACGATGTAAGCTCCCTAAGGGCAAGAGTTGTTTTTTCTGTCTTCGGATCCCAAGTGCCCAGGACTGTGGCAAATACATGGTAGGCTTTTGATAAGTGATTGCTGATTGACCGAATGGTTAAAACTAATTTGCCTTTTCCCATGGTTTACATGATTATGATCGCCATGAATATTGCTCTCCTGGTGTAGCAGCCCACCCCTAGCTATGGGCAAGGGAAACAGTTAGTATGTACAGATTGCCTTAGAAGAGAGCATGCTCAGGCTGAGAAAGCCTCTGACCCTTGACCCCAGCTTCCCCCAGGTTAGGCGGGAACACAGGTTTCTTTGTGCTCACCTGGTTGAGAGAAACCACACCTATACCTTGTCATTAACCAATGATAATCATCCCTATGTACTGTGTATATTTGCATATCAAAGCCTTTGGCCAGGCTCCATCTCTAATCTTTCTCTATCATCTCTCCAACCTGTGTGGTATTGAATCTGGATCTCTGGACTGGTATAAGCTTTCAGAATGGTCCTTTGATCAGAGCTTGGCTGTGGCTCATTGTTAATTAATAAAGACTCATTCCTGCCACCTCATATCTCTAATTCGACTCCGTCATCCCCCTCGTGGTATCTAAAACTTCTATCCTTTCTCTATCTTCCTACCTTAAAGCTTCTCTCTCCCCTCTGAGGAAGTTTTACCTGGTTCTAATTTCTTCACACTACATCAGGTCATACAAGGGTTTTCACGTAATAGCTAGCTTTTTTGTTGTTTTTCAGTTATGTCTGACTCTTTGTGATCCCATTTAGGGTTTTTTTTGGGCAAAGATTCTGCAGTGGATTACTGTTTCCTTTTCTAGTTTAATTTACAGATGAGGACGTTAAGGTACACAGGGTTAAGTGACTTGTCCAGGGTCACACAGCTATTGAGGATCTTGAAGTCAGATTTGAACTCAGGAAGGTAAGTCTTTCTGACTTCAGGACTGGTGCTCTATCCACTATGCCACCTAATTAATCACTAGCATTTTTATATTGTTGTAAGATTTGCAAAGTGTTTTGAATATATATATATTTTAAAGATCCTTACCTTCCATTTTAAAATTAATACTGTGAATTGGTTCCAAGGCCGAAGACTGGTAAGGACTAGGCAATGGGAGTTAAGTGACTTGCCCAGGATCACCCAGCCAGGAAGTGTCTGAGTTCAAATTTGAACCTAGGACCTCCCGTCTCAAGGCCTGGCTCTCAGTTCACTGAACTACCCAGCTGCCCCCACTTTAAATATATATTCATTATTTTGATCTTCACAACAAATCTGTGAGGAAGATGCTGTTATTCTCATTTTACAGACGAGGAAACTGAGACAAACAGGGTTAAGTGACTTGCTCAGGGTCACACCAATGGTATGTGTCTGAGTCAAAATTCAAACTCAGATCTTCCTGATTCTAAATTCTGCCCTCTATTCTGCCCTGGCTATTCATGTTTCTTGGAATTTGTATTTGTTTGTTTGTTTTTTCAGTTTAATAATACTCTATTAACATTCATATCCCACAATTTTTCAGACCTTCCTCCAACGGATAGGCAATTGGTCAATAATATTCAACCTACTATGTGTCAACCACTGTGGCAGGAGCTGGTGAGGGTGCATCACCCTCAAGGAGTTTACATTTTCTTAGCTGAGATAACGTATAATTTTTTGACATCTAGAAGAGTTACAGGTAGATGCAAGGGAATTTGGGGGGAGGAAAACTAGCAACTGGGGAGATTCCTTTTTCCAGGTTTTTTGCTTGCCAAAAACCTGCCTCCCTGAACATTTGAGTATGTGTGGGGCCTTTCCTTTTGCCCTTGTCCTCCTTGGAGTTTATGCCCGCTTCTGAGAATGCTTGGTCAAAGGGTGGGGAACACACACCGCTGTAATCTTCCTCATAGAAGCCCAAATTGTTCTGGGGACATGTTGGGCATCCAGAGTGTTTCCCTGAGAAAGAACATGCCTGAGCCTGTTCCCACACACACACTCGGGCAGACCCCCAACCTCTGACACTTTGAAAGAAAGCTTTCATTGATTCCAGCCAGTTTTCGGAATGTTCTGTGCCCTACTTACCTGCACATTTATTTAAGAATCATCCCTTCAAGAGAAGAAATCGCTTCTGTGCTCAGGCTCACAGTGGAGGGGGGCAGTACCTGACAACCAAGAGGAGCCTGTTTTCAACCAATAGGACCTACCATCTTCACTACCCACCAGGACCCACCTCCTCCCCCAGACCACCCTCCAACCATGGCTCTCCATTGTGGGAGTCACTGGTCATTTGTCATGCCTTAAAGCCAACAGTGCCCAGACACATAGCTTTCTCAGCAGGAAAGCAGAGACTTGGAACATGGTAAACCTCTGGAAGAAATAAGTGAAGAAAGAGATGGAAAAAAAGAGTGTTACTTAAGAACCCAGCTTCTCCATGGGCTGCTATGATAGTTTTTTCTTCACTCATCTTGGGAAACAGAGGCAGAGGCTCTTTGGGGGATTTACTGTCTTCCATGATAGTATTGGCCAAGGTCCAGGGCTACAATCTCACTGGGTATCATTTGAGGTGTCTGGGCCCCAGTTAAAAATATCCCCTCACCCTTTGCTGCTGCTGCTGCTTCTTTCTTCTTCTTCTTCTTCTTCTTCTTCTTCTTCTTCTTCTTCTTCTTCTTCTTCTTCTTCTTCTTCTTCTTCTTCTTCTTCTTCTTCTTCTTCTTCTTCTTCTTCTTCTTCTTCTTCTTCTTCTTCTTCTTCTTCTTCTTCTTCTTCTTCTTCTTCTTCTTCTTCTTCTTCTTCTTCTTCTTCTTCTTCTTCTTCTTCTTCTTCTTCTTCTTCTTCTTCTTCTTCTTCTTCTTCTTCTTCTTCTTCTTCTTCTTCTTCTTCTTCTTCTTCTTCTTCCTCTTCTTCTTCTTCTTCTTCTTCTTTCCTCCTCCTCCTCCTTCTTCTCCTCCTCCTTCTCCTTCTCCTCCTCCTCCTCCTCCTTCTCCTCCTCCTCCTCCTCCTCCTCCTCCTCCTCCTCCTCCTCCTCCTCCTCCTCCTCCTCCTCCTCCTCCTCCTCCTCCTCCTCCTCCTCCTCCTCCTCCTCCTCCTTCTTCTTCTCTCCTCCTCCTCCTCCTCCTCCTCCTCCTCCTCCTCCTCCTTCTTCTTCTTCTTCTTCTTCTTCTTCTTCTTCTTCTTCTTCTTCTTCTTCTTCTTCTTCTTCTTCTTCTTCTTCTTCTTCTTCTTCTTCTTCTTCTTCTTCTTCTTCTTCTTCTTCTTCTTCTTCTTCTTCTTCTTCTTCTTCTTCTTCTTCTTCTTCTTCTTCTTCTTCTTCTTCTTCTTCTTCTTCTTCTTCTTCTTCTTCTTCTTCTTCTTCTTCTTCTTCTTCTTCTTCTTCTTCTTCTTCTTCTTCTTCTTCTTCTCCTTCTTCTCCTTCTCCTTCTTCTTCTTCCTCTTCTTCTTCTTTCCTCCTCCTCCTCTTCTTCTTCTTCTTCTTTTTCTTCTTTCCTCCTCCTCCTCTTCTTCTTCTTCTTCTTCTTCTTCTTCTTCTTCTTCTTCTTCTTCTTCTTCTTCTTCTTCTTCTTCTTCTTCTTCTTCTTCTTCTTCTTCTTCTTCTTCTTCTTCTTCTTCTTCTTCTTCTTCTTCTTCTTCTTCTTCTTCTTCTTCTTCTTCTTCTTCTTCTTCTTCTTCTTCTTCTTCTTCTTCTTCTTCTCTTCCTCCTCCTCCTTCTTATTGTTTTTTTTATCTGAAAATTTTTATTTAATTAATTAAATTAGAATATTTTTTCCATGGTGACAATATTCATGTTCTTTCCCTCCCCTCCCCCCCCCACATAGCCAATGTGCAATTCCACTGGGTTTTACATGTGTCATTGATCAAGACCTATTTCCATATTATTAATATTTGCACTAGGGTGATCGCTTAGAGTCTACATCCCCAATCATATCCCCATCAAACCATGTGATCAAGCAGTTGTTTTTCTTCTGTGTTTCTATTCCATTTGGGGTTTTCTTGACAAAGATATTGGAGTGGGTTGAAATTCCTTTTCCAGCTCATTTTACAGATGAGAAAACTGAGGCAAACAGGCCTAAGTGACTTGCCCAGGTGCATAGAGCTAGGAAGTATCTGAGGAGAGATTTGAACTCAGGGCTTTCTGAATCCATTCTATCCATTGTACCACTTAGCTTCCCAAGGGACTGGCAAGTAGCCAATAGGTAAATATTTTTTGGTTGATTGATTATAATGTTAGTGAGGAATGGTTAAAGGGGAAGAATATCCCAGGAGACAGGGACAGAGACATGTCTGCCTGAGGACTAGGAGATTTCATAATTTCTTCAAAATATCAGTGTGCCTCAAGAGCTGGTACCAGTGTGAGTCTTAGCTGTCTCTACTCTCCTCATCCCTGCCATGAAGCCATGGCAACCACTGTTCTTTCATCCATATTTTTCCAAGTTTCTTTCCTCAAAGACAAGTCACTCAGTTTTCTGATTCCCTCCCCCCACCCCCACCCCCAGGAGGACCAGCTTCCCAGGCTTCTTAGATCCCTCTGTAAGCTCTAGTCATAATTTTTTTTTAAAAGATGGTCATCAGGAATTCATTCATTCCTCATCATAGAATTGTGGCATTACTGCAGGACTTGAGTGCAGTGGGGATTCCTGGATATTTTAATACTTTATTTTTAGAAACATTCATTATCTCTCTCAACTCTCTGCCCCCAAATAATTTTCAAAAACAAGTATCTCATAACAAATACACACCATCCAACAAAGCAAACAGCCATGTTAACCAGGCCTACAAGTATAGGTCTCATTTTTTAAAAAGCCCTACCTCTGTCTTAGTATCAGTTCTAAGACAGACGAGCAGCAAGAGCTAGGCAATTGGGTAGTTAAGTGACTTGCCCAGGGTCACAAGACTAAAAAGTGTCTG
>NC_077227.1:53141199-53148699 GCF_027887165.1 Monodelphis domestica
TTCCTCATCTATAAATTAAAGGGGTCGGGCTCATTGGCCTCTAGGTCCAGGATCCCATGGTTGACAGGATATTCTTCACTCCAGTAAAACACTAAAGACATAGATACAGCAGCCAAGGGCAACCTCAATTTTGAATGTAAACTTATTTGTAAAATCTTAGAGAGCAGGATGATGGGAGATTATAAGTAGGGCTGCCTTGTAAATCAGCAAGCATACAGGGTGGGGAAAACAAAGAGACAAAAAGCTTGGCAAGAGATCCACTGAAGCCAAATTATTCCAAGAACATCAAAGGGTGAAACCAACGGATGACAAACAGATAAAAAATGCAGAAAACATGTCAACATTTCCTTACAAACTGTTTCCATCAAAGACCATGAAGCCGCCATGTCTAGATATCACCATCACATTTCTTTTTTTTTTTAACCCTTACCTTTCATCTTGGAATCAACGCTGTATATTGCTTCCAAGGCAGAAGGATGGTAAAGGCTAGACTAAGTGACTTGCCCAGGGTCACACAGATAAGAAATATCTGAGGCCACGTTTGAACCCAGGACCTCCCATCTCTAGACCTGGCTCTCCATCCACTGAGCCACTTAGCTGTCCCTCTACCATCACATTTCAATGCGTCCTCTGCCGAGGGAAGTAGTAGTAGTCTCTCCGTAACTGAGGATGATGATTGTCTTTGTGCGCTTTCATCTATGGTGTATAGATGAGTGTGCACAAAGATACTTGGGTGTGAAGGAGATTTAAGTGGAAAAGCCGATGCACAGAGACAGTCCCACTCTTTCGGCGTTGGAAGCCTGGGTCCAGTGGCACAAAAAGTCGTTACACCTGGAGACTTCCTCAGCTGCATTGGATGGCCGTGTTGTCCTTTGTGTTCCAACATGCCCTGAGCACTCCACAGTGCTTTGCTGCGTCGCCATCTCAGCCTTTAAGGGCCAATGAAGCTGGGCAATGCAGCTAGATGGGACCAGATCCACACTGAGGAGGTCTGTGCTGGAGGCAACATAGTTTGGAGGGCACTGAGATCAGTTCTCAAGATATCCTTTGAAATGGTTAGGAACACACATGGGAGCATTTGCCAGCAAACCCACTTCTGTGACCAGTGTGGGAAGTAGGTTTGTGAGCTGATGCGTTTTTGTTCAAAGGGATTTCTTTTTCCTTTTTCATTTGTTCGAGGTGGGAGAGTGGGAGAAAGGGATAATGCATGCTAGTAAAAAACCCTTTTTTAATAAAGGGAAAAAATAAGGGTTTTGTTTTAAAGACAAAAGAAATCCAGTGCTGGTTGGCCCCCATCCCGTCATTTTTTGCTCTTTTGGCTTCATCTGTAACAGCAGTTTGGGGACTTGGTGGGAAATTTCCCAAGAGTTAGATGAGCTGGTAATGTGTAAAGCAACAAGTCTTTATAATGGCCCATTTGAACCCACACAAAGGAAGACTTTAGGCTTAACTTGAGTGACCCAGGGATGGTGGCAGAGGTCTGGTTTGACAGTCTTCAGGCCAGGCAGGAGCTAGAAGGTAAAGGGGGCTGGAGAAAGTAGAGAGAAAGAAGTATTCTGGTCAGTGTTTAACAATCAGCTCTCCTGGAAGGGGTGGAGAATGTGTCCTCGGCACACTTTTAAGTTGAATCTGCTCTATTAACATTTTCTCTATCACTTGTTTAAGTCTAGACAAAACAGAGAAATGATAAATATTGGACAGCCAGGAAGTGTAGAGGTTTCCAGAAAAGAAGAGTACGAGGAGGGATATCCGTAATAGAGGCAGCCTGCGATGAGTGCTGGGAAAGTCCAAAAGTCCCCCCAAAACTAGAGAAATTTTTGGGGAGACTATCACATCATTGAAGAAAAACAAGAAGATTTTTCGCAACCTCCTCCTGCTCTCCCTTGCAGGAGCCCCTCTGGGTGAGCATTAGAAATAATGAGGTCCTCACTTTATCTAAAGAACCCCACAAAATTATTCAAGTCAAGGAGTTAGAATTTCTCTTTAAACAGTTAATTAATTAATTTATTTATTCCCCCCATTTTTTTTGTTTATTTTTAAAATATTTTTCCATGGTTACATGATTCATCTTCTCTCCCTCCTCTCTTTCTTTCACTGTCATAGAGCTAACAAGCAATTCCACTGGTTTTATACATGTCTTACTACTCAAAACCTATTTCTGTATTATTCATATTTGTAATAGAGTAATCTTTTTAAAACCCCAACCCCAACTCATATACCCATATGACCAAGTGATAAATCATATGGGTTTTCTTCTGTTTCTCCTCCAGTTCTTTCTCCTGATGTGGATAGCGTTCTTTCTCATTAGTCCCTTGGGATTGTCCTGAATCATTGTGCTGCTATTCATAGCAAAGTCTATTGCATTTAATCATACCACAATGTTTCACTTTCTGTGTACAATGTTCTTCTGGTTCTGCTTATTTCACTCTGCATCAGGTTGTGGAGGTTCTTCCAGTTCTTGGAGAAATCAAGTGATTCACCATTCCTTTGAGCACAATAGTATTCCATCACCATCATATACCACAATTTGTTCAGCCATTCCCCAATTGCAGGACATCCCCTCATTTTCCAATTTTTTTGTCAACACAAAGAACATGGCTATAAATGTTTTTATAAAAGAATTACTATTTTTTTTGTATTTTTCTAAGTAATTTTTGTAATTAAAAGTTTTTTCAATTGTAATTTTTTTTTAATTTTTATTTGGTCATTTCCAAACACTATTCATTGGAAACAAAGATCATTTTCTTTTCTTCCCTCCCCGCCTCCCCCCCCCCATAGCCGACACGCGATTCCACTGGGTATCACATGTGTTCTTGATTCAAACCCATTTCCATGTTGTTGGTATTTGCATTAGAGTGTTCATTTAGAGTCTCTCCTCAGTCATATCCCCTCCAACCCTGTAGTCAAGCAGTTGCTTTTCCTCAGTGTTTCTACTCCCACAGTTTGTCCTTTGCTTATGAATAGTGTTTTTTTCTCCTAGATCCCTGCAAATTGTTCAGGGACATTACACCGCCATTAATGGAAAAGTCCATTACATTCCATTGTACCACAGTGTATCAGTCTCTGTGTATGTTTTCCTGGTTCTGCTCCTCTCACTCTGCATCACTTCCTGCAGGTTGTTCCTGTCTCCATGGAATTCCTCCACTTTATTATTCCTTTTAGCACAATAGTTAGTATTCCATCACCAACATATACCACAATTTGTTCAGCCATTCCCCAATTGCAGGACATCCCCTCATTTTCCAATTTTTTTGTCAACACAAAGAACATGGCTATAAATGTTTTTATAAAAGAATTACTATTTTTTTTGTATTTTTCTAAGTAATTTTTGTAATTAAAAGTTTTTTCAATTGTAATTTTTTTTTAATTTTTATTTGGTCATTTCCAAACACTATTCATTGGAAACAAAGATCATTTTCTTTTCTTCCCTCCCCGCCTCCCCCCCCCCCATAGCCGACACGCGATTCCACTGGGTATCACATGTGTTCTTGATTCAAACCCATTTCCATGTTGTTGGTATTTGCATTAGAGTGTTCATTTAGAGTCTCTCCTCAGTCATATCCCCTCCAACCCTTTATTCAGGCAGTTGCTTTTCCTCGGTGTTTCCACTCCCACAGTTTGTCCTTTGCTTATGAATAGTGTTTTTTTCTCCTAGATCCCTGCAAATTGTTCAGGGACATTACACCGCCATTAATGGAAAAGTCCATTACATTCCATTGTACCACAGTGTATCAGTCTCTGTGTATGTTTTCCTGGTTCTGCTCCTCTCACTCTGCATCACTTCCTGCAGGTTGTTCCTGTCTCCATGGAATTCCTCCACTTTATTATTCCTTTTAGCACAATAGTTAGTATTCCATCACCAACATATACCACAATTTGTTCAGCCATTCCCCAATTGAAGGGCATCCCCTCATTTTCCAATTTTTGGCCACCACAAAGAGTGCAGCTATGAATATTCTTGTACAATTCTTTTTCCTTATTATCTCTTTGGGGTACAATTGTAATTTCTAAGTAAAAATTCTAAGTAATATCTATGTTCTTTTCATGAATTCTCTTGAAACTTGCCAAGCTCTAAGGAAGGGACTCCCTGCCTGATAACACTTGAGAATTGTAAGAGTAGTGATTTTTATAGTGGAGGTAAGCAGCAGGAATACATTCTCAATTCAGTTGGTGAGGGAAAGCAAGACAGGTGAGGCTGGGAGAGGTAAGAGTCCACCTGGGAAGCCATCCTGAGGGAGAGGAAGCCACCTTGTAGTAGCACCCTGTTTTTGTTTGTTTGCTTGCTTTTCAACCCTTACCTGCCATCTTAGAATCAATACTGGGTATTGGTTCTAAGGCAGAAGAGTGGTAAGGGCTAGGCAATGGAGGTCAAGTGACTTGCCCAGGGTCACACAGCTAGGAAGTATCTTCGACCAGATTTGAATCCAGGACCTCCCATCTCTGGGTCTGACTCTCAATTCACTGAGCCACCCAGCTGCCCCCAGCACCCTGTTTTAACTAATTAATCTTACTACCCTGGTATTGCTGAAGCCCTGGGAGGGATTCTCGTACCCTTCTAAATTTTTGCATCCTGGGGAGAGCCCTCGTTGTTGTGTTGTCCTGATTGTTCCTCTTGGACTGGCCCAAGTGGTCATTTTATAAGACCCAGAAATCCTGGGACAGCTCTAACTAAGATTAAAAAAGATTTTTGACACCAATGCCGACTACTATATACAGCCGGTCTGTTTCTAGGATCCAGCAGGATGTAATTCCTGGGGCTGTCCCTGGTGATCATTGCTCTTGATGGATGGGTTTGACTTACCTTCTGCTCTCAGCTCACCCATGCCTAGAGGAACAACAACCCCAGACCTGCCACAGATAGAGCCAAGGGCAGGTGGAGGAGACCATCTTCCCAGGAGACTAGCACAGCTTGCCCAATCACCAGCAGACTTGCCTGGTGTACTGCACGAGGGTACTTGCAGATGGGGAAAAGCTTGGTTCCTTTCATGATGGAAATAAGCCCTTCATGTTTGTGATGGGCAAGAACAACAAGAGCCACCACCACCACCACTATTACTACCACCACCACCACTACTACTACTACTAATAATAATAATGATAATGATGATGATGATGATGATGATGACTACCATTTATTTCTATGATTCATTCAAGTCGACAAAGCACTTTACATAAATATCTCATTTGAACCTCAGAACAATTTCATAAGACAGGAACTGTTACTATTCACACTTTACAGCTGAGGAATGTATACAGTAAAGTCTTCTGGAAAGGAATTCTAGTTCTAAATCCTATGACTTTGTTTTAGTAAAAGAAAGAGAGGCCAGCAGGGCCAGGACCCACGTATGCATGTAAAGGAAATAATGCCTCTGGAACAGTCCTTCCCTAAAGACAGAGAGAGGCATCTCAGGAACTGAATCCCCTTCCACTTTCAGAAACCCACAAGACTTACCAGCGTAGAATGACACTGGAGACAGCAAGAAAGGAACAGTGAATGTGGGCTGGAATTCTGGTTCACTCTCCTATGACGTTACCATAGGCAGGCAATCAGTTATTTGACTCTTGGAAGGTTGGATTATTTGAGGGCAGCTAGGTGGTAGCTCAGTGGATAGAGAGCCAGGCCTAGAGATGGGAGGTTCTATTTTCACATCTGCCCTCAGACACTTCCTAGCTGTGTGACCCTGGGCAAGTCACTTAACCCCCATTGCCTAGCCCTGATCACTCTTCTGCCTTGGAACCAATATGTAGTATTGATTCCAAGATGGTAATTAAGGTTGGGGCTTTTTTTCCTCAAAGACCAAATCATTTGTAAAAGAGGACAGCAGGCCAATTTGACCAACTAAAGGGCCAGCCCTTTTCCTTAGATCTGTGCCTCATAGAGGGCAGAGCTTTCTGGTCTACCTAAAATCAAAGACTTCAAACTAGAAGGGACCTTTGAGCCCATGTAGGCCAGTCTGTTCATTTTACAGAAGAAAAGGAAGTTAAGTGATGGAAATGGAGATGTACTCCATCTGGCTTCCTCAGAGTGAGCTTCTAGAACTTATATTTAAGACTTCCTTTTCCCTAGAGACAGAGAGGGTATCTTGGTAACTGAACTTCCTTCCACTTTCAGAAATCCAGCAAGAATAACTGGCATAGAATGGCAATGGAGACAGCAAGGTGCCATGGAAGAAACAGTGAATGTGGATTTGAATTCTGGCTCAATCTCCTAAAAGCTGTGTGATCTTGGGCAGGTCCCCTCACTCCCTGAGGCCTCATCCTTCTTACCTCTAAAACTAGGGGTTGGATTGGATGAATTCTTGAGGCCCCTTCCAACTCAAAGCTACACTTCTATGACAGCTTTTTGGTTTTTTTAAAAAATAATCCTCCATAGATGTTCTGTGATTTGGGAGCCTCAGATAAATTATATTAGAAGAAGAAAATATAGTGACAATCTTGGAGTTACAGGAGAAAGAAAAGAGAAAGGGAGGATTGGAATGGAAGTTTTCAATGCTGATTATTAGCACTTTCTATCTGGAGTTGTGTTCTTCCTGGGTGTGGGAGGCAGTCAAGGGCTGGTGCACACATGCCTTTTACTGGATTCTTCTATCAAGGATTAAACCCAGACAGCAAGTTCAGCACATGCTTTTGGTTACTGGGCATTATGGAGATCTGAGGAACACATCTGAATCTTGTTTCTGTACCCAAGACCATCTCAAACCTTTTATGGAATACATTGAGTTTCCTTACTAGGAGATGACAGGATGACTTCCAGCTTAGGCTTAGTTGTCCCATTCCTTGGAAAGAGTGGGTCCATTTGATTTCATTTGGTAAAAGACAAATGTGAATGAGGCTGCAGTCACAGATTCCATGAATGAATGAATGAATGAATGAAGAAAGAAAGAAAAAAGAATCTATTAAGTGTTTATTACATGTCAGGTACTGAGCCAAGACTGAGATTATAAAGACAAAAATGAGACAACCCCTATCTTCAAAAAGTTTATATATTAATGGGGAAGACATGTCTTCCAACATGGAAAGTGGGACAGTATGTATATGTGTGTGTGTGTGTGTTCAGGCAAGTATATATAGATGACATAGATGCAAATACAAATATAAGCAGAGACAATACAGATATGGAAAAAGGCAGAATCTAGTGGACAGAGAGCTGGCTTCAAAGCTGGAGGGATATACATTCAAGTGCCTCCTCTGCTATATACAGGCTGTGTGACTTCAGACAAGTCTTTAATTTCTCACTGTTCTAGGCTAAGCCTATAAGTTGCTGAGAAGGTGACAACCTGAACTGATAGAAGCAGTTCCTCACCAGAAACTCCCTACCATAATGAAATCACAGATCCACTCCCTATAGATTATATAGACATAGATATAGACACAATTATAGATACAGATGATATAAGCACAGATATAGATAAAGATGTAGGTATAAATACAGACAGACATAGACATAGAGACACAATTATACATACAGGTGATATTGACATAGACGCTGACATAGACATA
>NC_077227.1:55253699-55411199 GCF_027887165.1 Monodelphis domestica
CATAATAGCACTGGTCATCTCCAAATCACAATTGTGATCACTAGGTCTGAGCCTTCTATTTTTCTTTTTAACCTGTTTAATTTTTAGCTCCTTCTTACCTTTGCATAGGGGACACTTAGGTATAATTTTGGAAAATGAAAAGCAGGTCTTTAGACTCCTAGAAAGCAGTGGTGAGAAGTTAATAGGGACCTGTTCAGTATCCCCATTCAAAAACATTAAAAAAAAAAAGCAAAATGATCAAAAATTCTTCTAAAAATAGTAAAAAAATCAGCAAAAACTTTAACATCTATCCATAGAAATAGACACTGTTATATATTTGTATCATTTGCTGGTTTGAAAGGTATATGTTTGTTTTAAAATGATAGGAATGAACGTATATCCTCATCTGAACTCTTAGAATCTTCTAAGTATTTTCCATAATTTTATTGGCATTTATTCACATACTTAGTGTTCATATTTTTTGTTCTCATGCTGCTTTTCCCTCCCTATCTCTCTCTTTACTTTCTTCCCTCCCTCCCCTTGTTATTAATTCTAAGTCAGAATAGTCAGGGTTAGGTAATCAGGGTTAAGTGACTTGCCCAAGATGACACAGCTAGGAAATGTCTGAGGCCAGATTTGAACCCAGATTCCTTCCTATAAGTGACAGCATTTCTATGGAGGAATAAATAGACAAGATTGCCAAGGAGAATTATTGAGGGGTAGGAGAAGGAAAGGGGTCTCTGGCACTGCCACATCTAAGGTCATCATATAATGTAGCAATTATCAAAACTATTTGTTACTGGATTAAGAAATTGGGAGAATAGTTTAAAGCAACAGAATAATCCAAAAGTAGAATGAGATGCATATTAATATCTGAAACTAATATCTAGTGAATCCAAGATTGCAGAACATTAAGGAGAGGTTGTACTTAGGTTTTTCACATGTAATATGCAGTGCTAGCGAGAGAGCATAACTTTCCAGAGGAGTTTTTTGGAGCTTGGCTATTAGAGAAAAAACCACAATCTGATAGCTTTCTATTTTGACTAATTATGCTTGTTAACTGAGTGCTAAGTTCAGTTGTTTCTGTTTTGCTAAAGGGCTGAAAGTTCTATCATTGCCCTTCTGCTTCTATCATCCTATGGCAAAGCCCATTGTGTTGCTCTCAGATACATTGCTTTTAAACAAACAAAAATCATCGGGAGAAAATTTGCTAAGGAGTATGGCAAAAAGCAGAATTAGAGCCTCAACCAAGGTCAGATATCATGATACCTACCAAATGGATAAATGATATAGATTTTTAAAAAATATATTAAAAAAAAGAAAATAGAAAGATAATTTTATTGAAGGTATAGAGTCAGAATTTCTTTCCCAATAGAAAAACCTTTTGGTAACAGAATATTTCACTATATAAAAATAAAATATTTTTGCACAATTTAGAAAGCAATGCAGCCAGAACAAAATGGAAAGAAAGATTGGGGGAAATTTTGTCATAAGTAGTTTTCATAAAAATAAGAAATAAAAAAATCCATGAGGGAAGAATGATTATAAATACATAGGAACTAGTAGATATAAGTGGTTAATGTATGTAAACCAGGTAGTTTTTTAGTAAAATAAACATGAATTATTAATATCTACCCCAAAAATTGTTAATTCTAGTCATTGGAGAAACAAAATAAATCTTAGAGAACACCTTACAGCCTTTAAGTTGGTAAAGACAGTTAATAAAATTCATTGCTATTTTAAATGTAGCAAAACAGGCATACTACTATACTTATAGAGAAACTTTGAATTCTGGCAGTCATTTTGTAAAGGTATATGAAAGTATCCAATAAAATCTATGAAACTGCTTGTCCATTGGACTCAGTAACTTATTAGTAGGTTCTTTACAAAGTATTTATATTAGTATTAGTCATACTATTGAAAAATTTGGAAATATTTAATGTATCCAGTAATTGAGGAAATGGCTGAATAAACTGTAGCATATGAATGCATTTGAATTTTGTCATGTCATAAAATTAGAAATATTAAGAATGCAAAGAATATTTAAGAATATAGATAAAGAATGAACAAAATCAAGGAGAGTATAAGAAGCAGAAAAGAGAGGCCAGCAGAAGAAATCCAGTAGCTTCAGCATCAGTAATCAAGGAGAATTTTCTCATGGTATAATAAAAGAGATAATACTGAAGGAACTAGAGGAAGAAATGAAACTAGCAAAAAAAAATTAAGAATTTTAGAAAAGATGATGACAAAACAATGACAAATGATAATGACAAAACAAAAGATAATGACAAAGTAGAAAATTTTTACTATAGGTCAGAATGGCAAAAGAAACAATGAGAGCAGAGAAACAGGATTAGAAAATAATCCAGTACATGAAAGGATTTGGATAGAATGCAGATAAAAGGGATGGATCTGGGCAAAGGCAAGTAAAGTAAATCTAAGTATTATTGAATTTCCCTAAAACAGAAGAAAAAAGTCTTACTATTTTATTATGTATAATTCAGTCAACACATAATTAAACAACTACTGTATTTTGGGCACTATGAAAGTTATTAGCGATACAGAGAAAGGTCCCCTGCTGTCAAAGAATTAATCCTCTCCTGGAGGATACCACATGACCACATGTCCACAGAAGGAAGTACAAAGTGACTTGAGGTGGGAGAGAGCAGTGAGAGAGGTGGTGCTCAGGAAAGGTATAGTGGAAGAGGTAGCACCTGGGGGCAGCTAGGTGGTTCAATGGAAAGCCTGAGCTAGGATAGTGGTTATGTGAGTGGAGAGAAAGAAACCCATCTAAGAAATATGGAGGTGGGTATTGTAAGACTTGATAAGTGATTGAATATGGGGGAGAGAGGTGGGGAAGAGTTAAGGATGACAAATAAATTTGGGTAACTGAGAGGATGATGGTATCTTCAGCAGAAACTTGGAGAACTGGAAGGGGGAAGTTTTATGAAAGGGAAGATAATGAATTCCATTCTGGACATATTGGGTTTGAAATGCTGTTGGAGCTGTCCAGCAAGTAGCGGACAATGTGTAACTAGAGTAGAGGAGGAGGATTTTAGTTTGTTAAATAGATTTGGAAGTCGTTTTCGTAGAGGTGATAATTGAAGTCATGGGGGCTAGTGAGATCATGAAGGGAAAGAAGTGGAGAGAAAGGAGAATGTGTAGGAAAAGCTCATGCTATAATATGAAGTCCAACTCCATTGAAAGGAGTCAACGCTCATATACTTTGAATAAGCAGCTATGACTTAGGATAGGAATTGTATTGGACTTTTGTCCTGAGTTACACTTGAACTCCCCTTGCTTGACCAATGTGAAGGATGCTATCTGTTCCTTTTTTGGTCCAGGTCAGGCTGCAATCCGGGGCCTTGTGGCAGAAGGGCATCGTCTTGCCAATGTTATGATGGGTCCTTATCGCCAAGATCTTCTTGCAAAATGTGACCGAGTCGACCAGCTAACAGCCCAGCTCGCAGACCTGGCAGCTAGAGGGGAAGGAGAGAGTCCACAAGCAAGGGCTCTTGCTTCCCAGCTACAGGATTCCTTAAAGGTAAAACTTACAATTAATCCACTATTGACTTTATTATTAGAAAGAGTAGGCATCTTATTATGCATCATCTGCTGTATTTGATGAAGTCAGACTGTGACCAAGAAGTAAAATAAATCTGTGGCTAACAGTCTTGACTCTGGCAAGAAATCTGAAAAATTTCTTTACACAATTAATGTAAAACTATTGGATTGGGTGCCATCATTGTAAGAGATGATAGGATCAATCATTGAATAAATAACTATTTCTGCGTAGATACTCTTCTCAGCACTGAGGATATTGAAACCAAAACAACATGGTCCCTAACTTCAAGGAGTGTAGGTCCTATTGAGGGAAACCTATAACTAAATACAAAATACATTGTTCACAGAAAACACAAAGTCATTTTTTGGGAAAGGGAAATAGAAGCTATAGTAGCTGGGAGGATCAGCAGAGGTCTCTCATAGGAGATGGGGCTTGTGCTGAGCTTTGAAGGGAATGAGGGATTCTGTGAGGCAGAGATGAGCTAGGAGTGCATTCTATGATGAAAGACTCCCTGGAAAAAGGCATGAATTTGAGGAACATCAGGAAGATTAGTTTATTAACTAATATTAACTAAGTAAAGAGTGAATAAAGCCAAGTGAGATATATCAGGAAATGTAGGCTAGAGCCAGATTGGGAAGGGCTCAAAATGTCATACAGTGGCATCCTTAATTGGTCCTAGAAGAAATAGGGAACTACTGGAGTTCCTTAAGCAAGGCAGTTACATAGCCAGACCTTTTGCTTTTTGGCAACTGTTAAAGACAGATTGAAGAAAGGAGAAACTGAGCCATGGAGACCAACTAAAAAGCTATTGCAGGAGTCCAAGCAAGAGCGGATGAGTGCTTAAACTAGAGTGGTGGCCATGTAACAGATACCAAAGAGGTTGCTACGGAGCCAACAAGAGGCGTGGAGGTAGGGGAAGTAGAGAGCAAGGAATCCACCTGACTCTGAGGTTGCAAACTTGGACAGCTGTTGATTGAATGAATGGAGGTACCTAGACACAAAGAGGGAGGTTTTGGGGTGAGAAGCTTCAGCTACTTAAGAGAGTTTTAAATCTCTAATAGGCAGCTGGTGGTATGGAAGTGAAGTCACCTTCAGAGAAGCTTCCCATGGAAGCTGAAGAGGTCCCTGAGACATTGTAGAGAGGGGAGAAAAGGGGGCCCAGGTCAGAGCCAGGTCACAGCTATCGTAGGGAAGGGCGGCCATTAATTATGGCTAGGGCCAGACCACTGGGAGGAGACCTGAGAGAGAGCAATGCCTCAAAAACAGAGTGGGGAAGAGAGTATTTTGGAGCTCTGTTAATAGTGTCAAATGTTGCAGAGGTTAAGGATGATTTTTTAAAGACTATAGAATCAGTAAAAACACTGAGGAAAAGCAACTGCTTGACTACAGGGGTTGAGGGGATATGACTGAGGAGAGACTCTAAATGAACACTCTAATGCAAATACCAACAACACAGAAATGGGTTCGAGTCAAGAACACTTGTGATACCCAGTGGAATCGCGTGCGGCTATGGGAGAGGTGGGGGGGGGGGAGGGGAGAAAATGATCTTTGTCTCCAATGAATAATGCTCGGAAATGACCAAATAAAATAATGTTATTAAAAAAAATAAAAATAAAGACCATAGAATCAGGCAGTTGATGGATCACCGGTCACCTTGGAGAAAACAGTTGAGAGCTGTGGTCAGAATCCAGATTAACAAAGGTTTAAGTATCTTTTGTTTACCTCTAAGAATCCATGTCTTTCTGCTCAGAGGTAGTAAACATAAGAACATATATGTTCCTGTAACCAGTCTCTACTAGGTAAAGAAAATCGAACATAAAAGATATTCCTTTTCATAATAACAACACCAAATGCATCATTAGGCAATGTACCTGTCAGACATTCTTCATCATTCTATAGTCATTAGCAAACCTTGTCCTGTAGTGCCAGCTGTGAGGAACAAGTACATTTCAACCCTCAAATCTTCAAGGATGTGGCCGCTGGAGAAGCAAGCTAAATTTAATCAAATTATCAAGAGAATATCTTTCACCTGATGTGTCTTAGGTAATTCCTTTATTAGACTGCAACTTCTACAGGTTGGGAACCCTGTTTTTAAAGTATCCTTTGTAGTTCCTTGCATGGAGTGAGGTTGAATACATTGTTGAATGAATGATATAGGAATCTTGACTTAGCAGAGACATGCTCATGGTTGGGTAATCTGGGGGCATTTTCATTTGGGAAAAAAACTATTTTTAAGGATCTGAAAACAAAGATGCAAGAGGCCATGACTCAGGAAGTGTCAGATGTATTCAGTGATACCACCACACCTATCAAGCTACTGGCAGTGGCTGCTACTGCACCTCCTGATGCGCCCAACAGGAATGAGGTGGGTACACTATGGCTTTCTCTGTCCTCCTTGTCAGTTAATAGTTCTATATGGAACCACCCCTAGAGGAAATAAAGGACTAATGGCAAATTGCGTTTTTGAAAAGAAGAAAGGGGCAGTGGAGATCCTCTCATTTTATAATAATCAGAGATTATCAGAGATCTTATACTTTATCATAATTACATTGGGGTTAAAATGCACATTAAAGGTCATTTGTGCATAAGTAAAAGGGAAAATTAGGACTGAGTATGGAAAGTGGCAGGGGCTGCTTGCATTTTCATTGTCTTAGTGATCTAAAGAAGACTGGAGGAGTTACATGCCACTACTAGATGGGTTTTTAGTAGTGGCAGATTTTTGGGAAATAATATTTTATTTTATTAACCTGTCTTATTCATGATTTCTTCTTCTTCTTCCCTGAATGACTGTTGCCTCAGAGTCTTCCAAAGTTCAGGAAGGAGTTGTCATCACTACTGATGACAATGATGATAATGCCACTGCTGCTGCTCTCATATACTTGTGTGACACATCACTGTCTTGTATGACCTTAGGCAAATCTCATATATAAAATGAAGAGACTGGTCTGCATGATTTTTTATGGGCTTTAAGCTCTAATATTGTGTGATTCTTTGGAAAATAAAGGCAAAAAAGAGACCATAGTCTAAGCAAGAGGATTAATGGGAAAAATACAAGGCACTATAGTAAGAATGGAGCTTGATAATTGACCTACAAGCCTTTTGAGGAAGGGGTTGTTTTGTTCCATGCTTTATCCATCATGTATATTTGTTGCATCTGTGTGCATGTGTGTATGTGATTCTGTGCATGAGGGAGAGAGGGAGAGGGAGAGGGAGAGGGAGGGAGGGAGGGAGGGAGAGAGAGAGAGAGAGAGAGAGAGAGAGAGAGAGAGAGAGAGAGAGAGAGAGAGAGAGAGAGAGAGAGAGAGAGAGAGAGAGAGAGAGAGAGAGAGAGAGAGAGAGAGAGAGAGATCACAGGTCAAAGTTAGTTGTAGACCTAGTTTTGTGGAAAACTTGAGGAGACTGAAGTATAGAATTTCTGACATTGAAGCATTTTATAGGCTTGCTCTTATGGAGAATTGTTGATACATTTTAATATATTGAAGTGTATTTAGTAGAGCGCAAACCAGGTATTACAACTGTCCTGGATTTTTTCAGCCACAGGTTTTTGAAATAGAGAACAAAGAGGGCATAATAATAGTCAACATGTCCAGTTTCACATTTGTTTCCCTCTTGATCTTCAGCACAGTCCCATGAGGCTGCTAGTATGGTGATGTTCTTTGTCTTGTTTTACCAATGAGCTCAGGCTGGAGGAGGGAGTTGATCAAAGTACACAGCTAAAAAAAGAAATAGGTTGAAGCTTGAACTAATTTCTTCTGACTGGACAGTGTTCACTGTTTTCCTATCTCTTAGAAGAAATAGAAGATTTTGCTGTGCTCATTTAATCAAACTACATGTCATTTCCTGGCTGTGTAGCCTGGCATCCTGGATGCCTGTCTGGCTATGCTAAATACAAGTTAACTTAGATTTGAGAACTGGACTGTTCAGCTGTTTATTGTCATCTCATTTAACAGTTCGGCATTTGCATCCAGTAAAATCTTGTGAGCCCCACTGATGTTTCATGTATATTCATGAGCTGTGATGAAATCATTCAGCAGATTTCTTATGCATTATTATGGGGATTATTTGTGGTAATATTTTGTGTTTTGAGGGCCAAAGCACAGCTTTGAAACCCTCTGAAGCATCCAAAACACTGAGGTGTTTTTTTGTTTGTTTGTTTTTAATATATCCAGAACATTGTGCATCTGGCAGTTGTAGCTGTAGATTTGTGTGTCTTCTCCAAACTAGAATATAGATTTCTTGGGAGTAGAGACTATGTCTTCACATTCATTTTAAGTTTCCTTATAATATAAGGCACAAACCTGAGTCTTCTGTATGTATATTCAAGAAATTATGATTGATTTGAAAATCTAGAAGGTAGGTAGGAGTGTGTGTGTCAAGACATATGACCAGATTTGTCAGAGGTAAAGAAATGAATGCTAATCTTTAGATTTGACCCATCCATCTTATTCATTTTAGTTCAGGATATTTCTCTCAGACTTTACATTGGGAATAACTTATCACAGAACAAAAGAAAAGACTCTTGTGTATTACCTACCCTATTGAAATAAAGGGACAAAATGCATCTCTTCTTAGACGTTTGATGAAAGGGCAGCTAACTTTGAAAACCACTCTGGACGGCTTGGTGCTACTGCAGAGAAGGCAGCTGCTGTTGGAACTGCTAATAAGTCAACTGTGGAAGGTATTCAGGCTTCAGTGAAGACAGCAAGAGAACTCACGCCCCAGGTTTGATTTCACTCATTTCTTATTTAAAAATTAGGAAAAACTGTGAGTCTTCAGAAACCTAAATGTCATCTCATTTCCTAGTTCTTCTCCTGTGTATCCATACTTTGTTTCATGCCTTGATTCATTTTTTTTCATATTATCTTATTGTTCAGACACATCTATCATGTTTTGGAAGGTTATTTGGGAGAATTAGAGAAGATGCAAATCAGGCAAAGCCAGTCCTAAAATGTGTCTGAGAACTGTCAATTAACTTGATTTAGTATCTTAGGTCAAGAGTATATTTTCTACAATTTAGGCCTTTTCATATTCTGCCAAATCCAAATCACTTCAACAAAATGTTCATTAAAGACTGATGGAATGCAGGTTATTATCCTTACTTTCATGGAGGTCATAGGTTAGTAGGGAGATAAGATATAATTCATGAGCTTTGATGAAATCATTCAGCAGATTTCTTATGCATTATTATGGGGATTATTTGTGATAATATTTTGTGTTTTGAGGGCCAAAGCACAGCTTTGATAATTAAAAAAATTCACATAAAAAGTCAAATCCCAATAGTGAGATATTGACTAAAAGGCTATGGGAAGAATTAGGGGGTATGTCAGTGGGGGTGGGACTGGGGTGGGGTGGTCAGCCTCATTGAACAGGTAGCACACTGGCATTGGGACTTAAGCCAGCCAGTGGAGCAGCATTGACATACTGATGTAGAGAACAATGTAAGCAGTTCCATGGAAAATGAAAGATGCAATCCGATGTCACCTTGGAGTAAAGGCATGTAAGAGGGCTGTGGAGAATGCTCAACAGGTAGAATTACCCCAGCGGATGGAGGCACTTGAATATCAGATAAAGGAGTTTGGTCTTCTGCTGTAAGCAGAGTAAAGACATGGTTTTGGCAGAGCCAAAACACAATTTGTTCTGTGCCAATGAAGATTAGCCTAGCAATGTTAAGGATGGATATGGGCCGGTCAGGAATAAAGACTGTGAGGAAGCTTCTGCAATAATCTAAGCAGATGAGTGTGGATGATAGGATGATGCCAGAAGGAGAGGAGAAAGGAGGAGAAGACTGGAGTTACTAGCTACGAGAGATGAGGGAGAAGGAAGATTCAAAAGTAACACCAAGGTTTCAATCATGGAGCCTGACTGGTCTGATCAAGCCACAGAAGGAATAGTGGGCTTTGGGGGGGGAAGGTATAGATAATCCTTCACCATCTAAACCAGAGACTTGAATATTTGTGGTAGAGTGAATAGAGGGAGACATATCCTCATTAACTACTTGTAAGTATCTGGATTGACCTTTTAATGGAGTTAACCCTACCTTCCTTGGCACAGAATTCTCCACCTTGTATTTACTAACTTTTAAAATCATTTAGAAAAGAAAAATGTATCTCACTGTTTCTAAGGGAGGAATTTCCTTACAATATATATAATTTCCCTGTTCCTGGTATGTAGCTAATTATAAAATGAAAACATGAAATTAACTACTTTAAGAGTTCCCTTCATAAGTCAATTCTCAGTGACTTATTTCTGTGAATGGCACCTTTTACCAAACACATGATTGGGTGGAACATGACTTTCTACTGGAGTTTCGGTAGATATCAGATTTCTTTTTTTTTTCCTTTTCTTTTCAAGAGGTTTGTGTTGTTTAATTGCCCAGAGCCTATCCCAAGAATAAACTCCTATTTATTATTAACAATTTTTTTTGGTTGCTAAAGGACTCTAAAACAAATAGAGTTGTATATATACATGATAAAAAACACTGGAATTTAAATATACCATTTGTGTTTTGGCTTCTTAGTGCAATTGAATGAAAAGGAAATAATTTCTGATCACATTTTTTTGCTCCTCAGAGCAAACTTGGGGTGAAGAATAGTAATAGCCTATTTTCCCCAAGCATGAAGTAAGTAGGCTTCAGTTTATTTCTGGGTATGGAAATCCTTTGAGGCTTAAAAGTGCTTTTGTTTTTGGCAGGTTGTTTCAGCTGCTCGCATCTTACTAAGAAATCCTGGAAATCAAGCTGCTTATGAACATTTTGAAACTATGAAGAACCAATGGATTGATAACGTTGAGAAAATGACAGGTAAAGCTGGTGGAAGGTGGCAGTTGTCGTTCCTTTGCTCTGTCCCCGTGGCTTGTGAAGGAGGAAAGCTTTGGGAAACCTGAGCAGGAATGGAAATGTGTCTTGGCTGTAACCGGATGAGAGGGGAGTCATGTGCTAGGCCCTAAACTTGGCCGTGCTGGGAGGCCCGAGCAGCAGCCTCTCATTCAAACCTCCCGGCCTGCTCTGAAGAGAGGCCCTTGGAGGCTTTCTTGTCTTCAGGCTGCCCCGGCCGTGCGATGTTCATTGTGCAGGCTCCTGTCTTCCCTTTGAATAGTGTCCCTATGTGCCTCAAGCTGGGATCCGGTTTCAGTGGCTCTGAGGCAGCAGTCTGTAGACACTGAGCGCTCCTGTCATTTCAGTGGATTCACATTTCAAGGAATGACAATAGCTACAATTTAGCACAACTCATCTCACTGTTTCATCTTAGCTATGTAGTGGGTTGGCTTTTTTCTTTTTTAAGTAACCACCGACAAAGCTGAGCCTGCCCCACTGCAGGGGCATCTCTTAGTCGTCTTCATTCTGAGCTGAGGGAGGCACAGGAGAGGAGGGAGGAGTTGTGGCCATGAAGGCCTCGTGCTCCCCAGCAGCAGCCCCTCCTGGGACAGGGTCCCCCAGTAGCCAGAGATGAAAGCGGAGCTCCTGAGCTGTTTGAATCAAGGTAACAGAAGCAAGAAGCAGGCTCTTAGGGATATTGGAGTGCTCCTCACGGCTCATGTGGGGCAGGGGGAGCTGCCAAGAAGCAACAGATGGCTGGGGAGTGAGAAGGACCGGGAGACGACGTTCCTAGCAGGTAGTGCGAAGGTATTGTGATGAGAGTCTCAGACGCATCCCTGGCTTCTTCTGGATTATGCTGCATTTTGGCTGCCACCATGGAGGCTAGGAGGCCACTGATGACTGTTCTTATAAACGCTGTAAGTCAGTGTGGACTCCGGGTACAGAGTACCCTTTCCAGAGGTTATATTCTCCCTGAAGTTTTTGATGGTTGGGAAGACCTCAGATGAAGGAGAAAGTTCTGAGTGCTGAAACTTCAGGAAAAATTTATGTGACCCATAGGACACGGGAACCTCTGTTCTTCAAAGAGCAGAAACTCAATGTTGTTTCCCTTTCTCTGGCAGGGCTGGTGGATGAAGCCATAGACACCAAATCTCTGCTGGATGCTTCCGAGGAAGCGATTAAGAAAGACCTTGACAAATGTAAAGTAGCCATGGCTAACATCCAACCACAGATGCTTGTTGCTGGGGCAACCAGCATTGCTCGGCGAGCCAATCGGATCCTGTTAGTCGCCAAACGGGAGGTGGAAAACTCCGAGGATCCCAAATTCCGGGAAGCTGTGAAGGCTGCTTCTGATGAACTAAGCAAAACCATCTCCCCGATGGTGATGGATGCAAAAGCTGTAGCTGGAAACATTTCTGATCCTGGTAAGCAATAAATGACTCACTCATCTCACTTATTAATTTTAGCGATGATTAGATTGGAGCAAGAATCTACTTGCTCCGTAACTTTATATCATATAAACCTTGAGATTCGAGATTATTTTTTCCTTGGTTCAGTATCAAGAATCATGTAAATTACCCTTCTCAGGCTGGAACTGACAAATGTTCTCTCTACTCAAACCAAGTAGCTCCTTGGCCTCTGCAGTCATTGTTAACTTTGACTCCATTCCATCCCCAGTAGACATGTCCTTGAAAATTGGTTAAATCTTGTATCACTAATTCGACGTCTCTTCTTATGTAGTAAAAGATCTTGCTCTCCTTTGTGCTCATTTTCATAGAGTAATCTGGTGAGCTTAGAGAGGGTAGTTTATTTAAGATGACATTCCCTATAGATAAATAATGGTTGTCTTTTGAGTTCATAGGCCCCATTTTCATTATAGCATCAATACATCTGAATTTCTCCAAGATCAAATTTTGTATTCATACCTTCTGTGCTACTTACTAAAAGTGGATTTTTGAATATTCACAATTAGAACTTCATATTATTTCTTAGGTTATTTTGAGATCACATGTTTACAGTCTGGTTAGTTGTGTCCAGTAAGCTATAGAATTTGGTACTATCAGGAAAAGAGGCTGATGCCATAACCCCACTGCTTTCACCTGTCATTGTCCCAGACCTCCGACGTTTTTTGTTACAGCTACAGCCGGCTCTCCCTTCTGAGCATGCCTGGCTCCCAGCTGGAGCCAAGTGAAGCTTCTTAGGGCAGCTCAGGAGAAGAACCAGCATGCCAACAGTTAAGTAGAGCAGAAAGAGAAATGTGAGAAGGGTTTTAGGGCGCATCTGACCAACGTGAATTGGACATTGCATGTCCCTAATCCTGGTGTCATTAGGCATGCTTAGCAGTTAGGTTCACATCCAGCTTTTGGTAACACAAACCAATTCCTCTTTAGTAGATAGTCTGAGAACCACAGGCTGCTGACCCACTTGTTGGGAAGGTAAGGGTGCTTGTTGTTTTTAGGCCTGCAGAAAAGCTTCCTGGATTCGGGATATCGGATTCTGGGTGCCGTGGCCAAGGTCAGAGAAGCCTTCCAACCTCAGGAGCCTGATTTCCCTCCTCCTCCCCCAGACCTTGAACAACTTCGGGTAAGTAAGTTCGGTTTGGGGACTAGTGACCCAGCAGAGAGTGTATGACTACAGTGAAAGGAGAGAACTTCTGTGCTTGGAGCTGGATCTAGAATGAGAGTTATTGGTGGCAATTGCTTCAGTTTTGCATAAAATGTGGTTAGTAGCAGGTGCAAGGGTTTGAACATTGTTGAAAGCACATAGTAGTTGGGTATCAGCTTGTTAAGTCTCCTAAGGAGGAGATTGGCTACAGGGGGAAAGTTGTCCTTGGTGACTGAACACTTTGTGCCAAGGACTGGTTTAATAGGCCTGGGCTTGGACCTGGACGGTGCTTGCAAGTCTATTTACAGGATTCCTCATTTTCTAGTTTGTCTCTAGTTGTCCCACGACTCATCACATCAGCTCAGCCTGCACATGTGCCTTCTCCCAGCCCAGTAGTGTTCACTTTGATGAAGGACTTTTTGTCTCCTTTATTCTCTTAATTGGAAGCTGTGACACTTTAACTTGGCCTCATAGACTTTTGAGATAGTCGTTTTAGGTTAACTGATGGCCTATTGATTCCTAACTTGGTATCTAAAAATGTTTGGTGAGGGAAGAGGACAAAATTTGTAGCTGTTTACTTTTTAAGTGGAACAAAAAAAATGTTGATAAATAAAGTGTTCCTTGGAAAACTGTTGAAGTCACCCGAGAGACAGTGGCAAAAACATTTTGTAGGTTAATAGTTTAGGATAGTGGTTGGGCTGACAGTAACTTTTCAAATAAGATAAAGAAATAAGTACAGTTTTTATTTTTGGATACATAAATTCTGAATGGTAGATGTAGAAAAACCATTCATTTAAGTTTGACCTGGTCATAGAAAATTGATAATTTGATCCCTTTCAAACCCCTGCATTTAATTTGGACACAAAACATGATTTGGTAAACTGGCATAAGTCACACAGGGCCAGATTGCACTGCTTTCTGGCAGCAAGTCTCCAAGAATGTACCATTCATATCCTTCCAATTAAGACTTGTTGGGAAGAACTGGGAAAGAAAGGTATTCGTAGGTAGTGGCACCTCCTAACGCCTGGTTGTCATAAAGTCATAGAATTTCAGAGCAGACCAAATGTTCTGAGATCAACTGGTCCAATTCTCTAATTTGCCAGAAGTTTGTGAAGATAAGAGGAGTGAGGGGATTCATCCCTTTCATCCATGCAGCTCCTTAGTGATGGAGCTGGCACTAGAACTCAAGCCTCCTGTTTTCAGTCAAGTGTTCTTGCTCCCAGATAACCCAGGAGAGCATCTTTCTACCAATGATATTGGCTTTGGCATCTGTTGAGCTGAGCTGAACTAAAGCAATTAGTGATGGAGTTTTTAAGGGGAAACATGGAAAAAAAACAAAAACAATTTACTCTTGGTCAGACTGAGAAAGGTAGTCCTTTATATAGATTAATGGCAAACTTGGGTGGTTACGGGTATAGGTGCAAACAAGGATGTGAGAGTGGATGGCCTTTATGGAGTGGATTTTCCTTTTTGTGTGCGGGTGGTTCCTTAGCCAGCTGGTGGAATTAGAGGAAGGAGAATGCGGTCCCTTGGGGCTCCAGTTATAACAGAGTGATTGTTTCTTGCCTAGCTGACAGATGAGCTTGCTCCTCCCAAACCTCCTCTGCCTGAGGGTGAGGTTCCACCACCCAGGCCCCCTCCACCGGAGGAGAAGGATGAAGAGTTCCCTGAGCAGAAGGCCGGGGAGGTGATTAATCAGCCAATGATGATGGCTGCCAGACAACTCCATGATGAAGCTAGAAAATGGTCCAGCAAGGTAAGTTTTGAAGGCTCTTCCTAGATCTTTTTCCTCTGAGAAAAGACATATCCTTAGTGAGACTGAAGAGCCAAACTGCCAGAGCCTATTAGAAACGATCCACATCTTGGATTATTTTGGGTAGGTGTTTTCTCTCTGGTTCTTGTGGCCCTAGGTGAAGCAGGATATGCTTTTTGAAAGTCTTTGGTGGCTATTGGTTTCTCTTGTGTGTGTGTGCTGGATTTGAAAGATGGAATGTGTGTAATTTGAGGAGAGACACCTCCTTGAGAGGACCTTTGCCCTGACACTGGATCAATTCAGTGTCCTTCAGCAATCACGTATGTATGGGATTATCTTCCTCTTGTGTACAGGATGGATTTGGATTTACCATTGCTAATTATTAGTGCCTTGAAACAGGAAACTATTTCTTGGGCTGCTCTGTTGCTGTTAGGTAAGGCGGTCCCATTTTCCCCTCAATCAGTGGTTAGATTGGGGCCAAAGCTCTTGCTTTGGGGTTTTTCTTTGTTTTCCTTTTCACATACTGACCTCTGGGGAACATTTTAAACTTGTGGTTTGTCCTGAGTCCTTGGCTTATCCATCTCAGTTGCTATTCCCTCAGGCAGAGAGTGCCTGTTTTGTTTTTTTGCTATTTTCCAAAGCCCCTCCCTAGGATCCCTTTGTTGGAACAGGCTTCCCTCCTGATCAAGTGACTTTGTTTTTTCACTCTTTTACTTAGCGTGTAGCTATGATGCCATTGTTGAAACAGGTTTCCCCTACAGTGATCTTTTAGTTTCCCAGTGCTGTGTTGTCAGAGGTTTGGAAGGCAGAAATACTGATTTTAAAGTCTCTGAACCCTAGTGTTGGTGCTACTTGCTGTGGTTAGGGCTATGTAGCTGGAAGGGAGAAGATCTGGGAACCAGATCTCAGAGCCAGTCATATGAGTTTGATTTTTTTTGTCAGGCTTCACAATCCTTTTATGACCAGGACTCGGTTCTTTTTTTTCCTTGGTTGCCTTTTGTAGGCAATTCCAAACATTTCTTAGCCTACCACTTTCTTCATATACTATTCCTGTTTGGGACTCATGCTTTCCCTAGTTCGAGGCGACATTTAGGGGCGTTACTGGGACCTAACCTCATCCGTAGCTGGTTGTGAAGCCAGTGCATTGCTTTCGCTGTGAATTAGAGACAGCTTCCGGAAAAAGTGACTTGTCTGTTTTGAATAAGAACAGTTTGAGTCACACCTAAATTTTCTGTTATTTAGGGTGAACGCAGTGGGCCCTGGGTGTGTTTGGAGAGAATGGGATCGCTGTCCCTGAAAGTCTTCTCTTGTAAAACTTAGATGCACATCTGTGTACATACAAGTGGGGCAGCTAGGGGGCTCCGAGGATAGAGGGCCAGGCCTGCCGAGGGGAGATCCGAGGTTCCAGCCGATCCTGCCTTGCTACGTGACCTTGGGTATGTCACTTAGCTTCCACTGGCTATCCCTTATTGCTCTTCTCCCTTGGACAGAAGGCACAGGCTTAAAAAAAGCACATACACGTACTTTGTGGCGTTGGAGGTTGAACTAAATGACTCCCGACAGTCCTGTCCAGGGGCAGGATGCTTGATGAGCTCCACGGAACCTTGCTCTAAGTCCACCCACGTGACTTGCTCCCCTTTCCGCTTGTTTGCCTGACAGGATTTGGTATTTGGTGCTATCTGCTGTGTCTATTCTTTGTATTCTCTTTATTCCTGAAGGAAGCAGCACTCCCTACCTGGCAGCCTCTGCGCTGACCCATGCCTCTTCCTGGGCTCTAAGGTAGCCCGCCGTGCACCGGACCTGCCCGAGGGGTCAGCCGGCTCTGCTTTCTCAGCCTTCTGGCGCGCTCCTTCCTTTCTAGGGCCTCTTAGGACTCCCCTCGGAGCGGCCTGACCCGACAGAAGAGTACTGGCCGCCCCCCCCCCCCCCCCCCCCCCAAGGGTTCGGCGCCGACCCCTCCCTGCCTTTGTCCCCTGGGGAATCTGGTGCTTTCTTTCCCATTCCGGGGGACTTTGGTTACTAAACCCGAGGCTGCGTGTCACACTAGTCTCTCCGGGCCTCCTGCTTCTACTAACTCTGTCCCTGTTTTCATCCTTCCCGCCCCCCGAAAAGCCGGGCAAAGAAGCCTCGGACACAGGCGTAGGTGTCGCTGGGGCGGTCGTGGCCGATGAGGCGGGGTTTCCTCTCCCCTCTGACAATGAAGACGATTATGAGCCTGAGCTGCTGTCAGTGCCGACCAATCAGCCGGTTAACCAGCCCATTCTGGCCGCCGCTCAGTCTTTACATCGAGAAGCAACCAAGTGGTCTAGTAAGGTACTGATGGGTGTCCTCCCGCCGGGGATTGCGCCCACTGCATCCGGCCATGTTCCGCACGGACGCCTTGCACCACCTGTGACCGCGAGGCCCAGGCGTCTGGAGGGGCGGCCTGTGTCTGTGTGCACCTCGTGGTCAGGCGAGTGGCTTCACCAGGGGTTAGGTCTGTCGGTGCCGATGACCAGCTGCACTCGTGTCGGGGGGCTGGACGCTTCCTCTCTCCTCTTTCCCACTTTGACCTGCTGCCTTCCCCGCACTGGTTAGCAGGTTATACCATTGTGGGCGAGGAAGAGGGCACCGAACCGAGTCTCATGCTTTGTGCCTCTGCTGTTTCCATCCACGGCTCAGAGACCAGAGCGAATGTGGACGAGGAATGGCTTTGTATGGCAGTCCTTGCTGCCTCGCACCTGGCTGTATGGCAAGCGCTGGCCTCGCCTGGAGGCCGCTCTCCCTTCATTTGTCCACTTCTCCGTCCCTCGGGGGGAGGGGCGGAACCAGCAGAGCCTTGCACCGGGCAACCATGGGCTGATGTGCATTTGAGATGACGGGGCACCGGTGGTTTTGTTTTCTCTCCTGTGGATCTGTTATGCTGCAAGGCATAAGGTGTTTGGTATGTGGTAACTAACCCAAGTCATGAAACTCCAGGGTGACGGCATCTGCGTTTAAGACTTGGCCCCTGCAGGGCCGTCTGGCACATTTCCCCAGTGTGGAATCTGTGTGTGCGTGCGTGTGCCTTCTTCTTCTTCTTCTTCTTCATCATCATCATCATCATCATCATCATCATCATCATCATCATCATCATCAGTCTTAAGTGGCTGCCCTTCTTACTTAGATGACCAGTCACTGGTCACTAACACCAGTGACCTCTTCCATCGCACTTTTGCTCTTTTAGGATCCTGCAGGGATGTGGCTTCTGGGTACCCAAAACCCAGCTGGAAGACTGAGGGGAAAATGACTAGACTGTCGGAGCTAATTTTTCCATTTTTACTCTTCTTCTATTCATGGGCATCCGTACCAGAGATAAAAACATGAAACAAATGACGTGGTCGGATCCAGCCCCGCTTTTCCCGTTAGCACGTCCATTTGGGTTTTCTAGAACAACGATGCCAAACCCAATGGTTGTGTGTCGAGCAGGAGAGGGGAAGGGGATTCTTTTTTGGCTGTTGGCAGATGATCTCTGGGGTAGTTTCAGCACCTGCATTAGCTCTTGTCCATGTATTTGGCCTGCCTGTTCTTGAAATCTGATTTTGCCCAGCTTGAGTTTCCCTTCCTCAAAGGAACTACAGAATTGACTGTGGGCCTCCTTGAATGTGGACATTTACAACAAAGTCGGATTAAATACAGCGACTGGCACTAAAGATGGGAGGCGGTGGGCTGAGGCTCCCACTTTGCCACCAGTCAAGGATGCAGAGTTCTCCTGGATTAGCAGGGAGACGTGCATAACTGCTGTCCTGAGGATCTTGGGTGAAAGTTGATGGAGCTTTAGGCCGGCTGCTCAGTACTTTTTCCCTTGGGTCAGCTCCCTTGCTTCATCCCTGTGCCCAGGGGAAGTGTCTCTCTAACAAGCCACTCCTTTCTTGGTGTGATTAACTTGAGATGCCGATGTGCCTGCTAACCGCCCGTGAGCAGTCCTTGTGGCCGACTAACACCCAGGGCTCATCCCTTTGCAGTTGTGACGCTGCTTTTTTTTTCATTGCTGAGGGCCGGGGAAAGGATGCCATCTCACTAATCTCTTTGGTCGGTTTCTCCAGGACTGTGCATGTGGCTCGAGGTTGAATTCCTCCCCTCCTGTCCCCTTGAACAGCTGACTGCCTGCCTCCTCTTTCCTCCGTGTGCTCTGGATTCCTTCCCTGCTAAGTTTTATTCCCTGGTTCTGATTCTCTTCAGGGTAATGACATCATTGCAGCAGCCAAACGAATGGCCCTGCTGATGGCTGAGATGTCACGGCTGGTGAGAGGAGGCAGTGGCACCAAACGGGCACTGATTCAGTGTGCCAAGGACATCGCCAAAGCCTCTGATGAGGTGACAAGGCTGGCCAAGGAGGTGGCGAAGCAGTGTACCGACAAGCGCATCCGAACCAATCTCTTACAGGTAAGGAGAAGACACAGGGAGGAACAGGTAGCGTAGAGGAGCACAGAGGAGGGGAGGAGACATAAGTCAATGACACATTAAACCTGAGGGATGGAGAGATTGGGGGGAGGAACATGAATTGTAGAAAGAAAGCAAAAGGAATCGTTTATGAAATAAGGAAATTTGGATGAGGCTTTTTTCTGACCACATGGACAAGTGTTCCAGCTGTCTTTGGAGATCTTGGGGGATATGGGCTCTTTGAGGAACCAGCTGCAGGGTTATCAGTGAGTAGGAAGTCCTGAGCGCTCGTGGTCATTTTTCCTCTTCAGGTGTGTGAGCGAATTCCAACCATTAGTACCCAGCTCAAAATCCTGTCCACGGTCAAAGCCACCATGCTGGGTCGAACCAATATCAGTGATGAGGAATCGGAGCAGGTGAGTATTTCACTGGCGTCCCTCTTTGCCACGACAATTGACCTCCAAAATGATGAGGCCCGGAACAGGCTGCCAACATTTTACCTTTGGGGGAGTCCAGGCTCTCAGCCTTCTGTTACAGATCAGAGTCAGAATTTAACAGCACATTCTCTAAATAAGAAAGCCGGGATCGTACATTGGACATAGGAATGGTGACAGCTCACCCGTCGTCAGGGGTGATCCCACCGTCTTAGTGGGAAGATATTTCATGTGTATTAGAAGGCAGTTCATGAGGACAAGGGCTGTAGGGATCCAGCTTGGAGCCAATCTCGGGTCTTTCTGACGTTAGGCTGTTGGCCGATACCTCACTGTCACACGAACATTGTAGGGCAGCTACACTTGTGTCTGGGGGCTAGGCATGGGGGCGCCCACAGGGCTTGAATTCCTGCTGCTGGTGGCTCATGTGTTTGGGAGTTCTGAGGTGCAGTAAGGTTAACCCCACTAAGGCTAGCCCTACCCTTAGGGAGCCGCTGGGAGTGGAGATGGGCTCATGCTCGTAAAAAGGGAAGCTTTCCTAACCAATCAAGTCCTTCTGGCCAGGGTCTGTCTCTGTTTTCCTATCTGTTGTACTGTATTGTGAGGTCGTCACTGTATCGTTCAGGTATTCCTTGACTGTGTTCTTTTCTTCCAGGCCACAGAAATGCTGGTTCATAATGCCCAGAACCTCATGCAGTCTGTGAAGGAGACCGTTCGAGAAGCAGAAGCAGCATCAATTAAGATTCGAACAGATGCTGGTTTCACTTTGCGTTGGGTTCGGAAGACTCCCTGGTACCAGTAGCTCCAAGAACATTCATCGCCCTGCTTGCCTCTCCTCCCATCCTCTTCTCCCACGTCCCCCCTGCTTGGCTCACTCCTTTCTAAGCAGGAATGAATGTAGCCCAAGGCCCTGCTTGCTTCCGGGGGTGAGGGTCATACTCAAGCCTGTTTCCCCCCAAAAGGCTCAGCCCAAGACCCCCACACTTGTGTTTATATTCTCCTTTGCTTCGGGGCTGTATGTAATGTCTCTCCCTAGAAAATCTCTGTACTCTTAAGCACTCTGGCTCATGGACTTTATTTACATAAGCTCAGAATTCAAGTAGGGAACACTACCTTCTTATCCTGTCCAGACTCCATCCTTTGGAGAGGAACCACCCTGGCTGCCTCCAATATTGCGTGTCGCTGCTCCGCAGACTGCCTGTGGGGCGGTGCTGCAGGGGTGAGCCGAGGCAGCTGGCCTTGGTCTTTCTCCACCTGTCCTTTCTTTTCCTTTCCTGTGTCCAGAAGCACAAGCCTGAAGATTCCTTTCTCTACTAAGTAAATCATGACATCACGGGTGATGGTATGAATCATGCTGTAAAGTACGGCATCTATGCCAGGGAAGCTCTGGGAGCCCTTCAAAGGGGTGAGGGGGAGCCCTGCCTGCCCGCTGGCTTGGGTAGGCTTTCCCTTACCAAACACGGGGTGTCTTGGTGCTCGTCTCAGCCAGGGCGTTGCCAGTGGGGCCATAGCCAGGCAAGGCACGCTTTGTCCCTGCCCTCCAGAGGACTTTGCTGAGGCCTTAATGAAATGCTGCATCAGAGTGCTTGGCCGCATTGTTGTGTTCCCGCCACTCATTTTTCTCCCTCCGTTACGGATCTGGAGGAGATCTAGGTGCTTTTTTGTTTCTGGAACTTTGAAACATCCTTTTCTAACTCAGCTGAAGGTTTTTCCGGTCTGGGTGAGACGTCTCCCCGCCTGTCTTCATGACATGCCTTCAGTGCATCGCCAGAGTGTGTGGACAATCAGACCTCCCCCACCCTCCTCCCTGCATTGTGGTCTGAAGTGGGTAACATTTCATTCACTGGCCTTGTAACGATTTCCTGGGACCCTGCTAAGTAGCCGAGACACCTGATAGGAGAAAATCCGATGGTGAAAAGGACCGAATGAGAGCTTTACTTGAATGTCCTTGGTTTTCTTCACTTGTGTTGGATCCCAACCCTGACTGTGTAAAGTCTGTCTTAAGTTAGTCTTGTACATTCAGGCTTCCTCTTCTTTTTAATGAATGATACGTGTTCTTGAGGTTCTAAGAAGACTTAGTACTCTTAGCACAGTGCCTGGCACATAGTAGGCGCTTAATAAATGTTGATCGATCGACGGATAATAGAATCATAAAGAGTTGGGACCTCAAGACATTTATCTAGTCCAGCTCCATAACTTCTTTAGTTGCTTATGTGATATAAATGCAATATTAATGCCTTTAAAAATAAATCTATGCCAAAGATCATGTTTTGTTTTATTAAAGATTGCTTAAAGAAAATAGGAGAAATCATGTTTGCCATTTCAGTTGCAGGGTTCTAGCCACGCTGCAGTATACTTTATGCCGGTTGTGGTTCTCTCACCACCAGTGTTCCAGCTTTGGTGAAGCAGATTCAAAAACATCCCCTGAACGTTGGTTAGAATTACCACTAACTAAAATAACTGTTTATAAACTAGGATTTGTTATATGCAAATATTTTCTGTCACCTCTTTGTTCTCTTAAAAATAAACAAAATGCATTTGTATAAATAACGGAAGAGATGGTGTATTATTTGAGCAGCACTAATTTTCAGGTCAGACATTGGGCTTGGGAGATTGATACACTCAGTGAATCTGTACCGTTACTGCTGTGGTCGAGATGTGAATTTCCCGATTTCTCATATCTCATCACAGTAAGTTTAGGAACATGTCAAATAAGCACATAATACATTTTTTGTGTTCCCATTCCCGGACCACCTCTATCAATCTAAGGAAAGGTAGCAGTTGAGACAGTGGTGGTTCGACCTGCCCGGCCCATTCTTTTTGCTTGCTTTGTAGGTGGCAGTTGGTGGGGAGTTGGCTGTGCTTGAAAGCAGGCCTGATACAGGATACATGATCTTGCCTTTACGGCTATTCCCGGTGCTCTTGAGCTCCCTGCCCACTGGTAGAAGCTGGCGGCAAGAAGGTGGCCCCCTTGTTTATTGTTGGGTCAGGCTGGAAGCTGGGCTAGTGGTTGGGGGAGGGTGCTGCTATCCCAAGGCTCTTGGGTTCAGAGTCCTGGACTGTTTCCATTAGGGTCCAAGGGTAAGTGATAAATCCCAATGCTAAACAAGTAGTTGGATTCACAGTCCTAGCAGTCTCCATTGAGAAGCTGAGGGAAGGGGCAGCTAAAACATGAGTTCACATCTAGTCTCAGCCACTTCTGAGCTGTATTGTCCTGGGCAGGTCAATTAATCCCAACTGCTAGTCTTTGATGCTCTTCTAAGACACAAGGTATATGCATTTAAAAATAAATCTGAGGGAAGTGATGGTCAAGGTGGTGGTGACAGTTTTAAAGGTACCTGGTGTACCTACTACCACCTGTCTCTAAGGTTATCTGCTATTTCAATTTAGTTGGCTCGCCCTCCCCATAGGTCAAGTTGAAAGATAGTCATCATCTTCCTGGTCCTTCTCTTCTCTAGCTGAATTATACTCAATTCCTTCTGCTCATCCTCTATTCCATACATTCAAAGACCTCTGTGGTCTTGACTGCCAATGGATGCTTGAGCATGCCAATCAGTCAACAAGCATTTGTTCATTTGTTTTTTATGGTGCTAAGCTCTGAAAATACAAGTACAAAAATAAAGTCCTTGCCTTCAAGGAATTTACCTTCTACGGAGGGAAAACAACACAAAAAGAAGCTGTTAAATGTGGGGATAAGGAGATGGTACGGGACCATAGTAGAGGAAAACTGAAGTAGAGGCTGGAGAATGAGATAAAATTGGCTCAGGCATCCTCATTAACTGAGGGTTCTGGGAAGAGTTGTCCTATCAGAGGCAAAGGCCACAAAAGCAAACTTCCAACATGTGAATTCCTGGCCTGGAGTGAGGCTTTAGGATAGTAGAGGAAGTCTGAAATGGAGCTTGGAAAAGAAATGTTTTTAGAACACAGCACCCAGAATTGAACATGACACTGCCTGACAAATAGTGGGATCACCTTCTTCCTGTTAGCCCTCTCCCTTAGTAAAGCTCTTGACCACATTGTTTCTTTGGATGCCACACCACAATGATGGACACAAAACTTAACTAAAAGGCTGAGATCTTCAAACTGCTACCTATACCTCCTCCATCTTGTACTTGTGAAACCAATTTTTTGTACCCAAATGTTTGATTTATCCCTATTGTATTGTTTCAAGGCAGAGGAGTGGTAAGGGCTAGGCAATGGGGGTTAAGTGGCTTGCCCAGGGTAAAAACCCAGCTAGGAAGTGTCTGAGGCTAGATTCGAACCTCTAGGTCTGGCTTTCAAGCCACATCTAACTGTCCAGTCTACTGACTTCTATCTTACTAGATTCAGCCCAATCTGAATCTGTTCTCCAGTGTTAGCTATCCCTAATGGTGTTGTCTGTCTGCACACCTGAAAAGAATATCATCTACACATTTACCCAAGTTACTGATAAAAATGCTCAACACAAGATCAACTATAAATCCCAGAGGCACTCCCCTGGAGACCTTCTGCCATAATGACTATTTTTAGTCGGGCCACCTACCCAGTTTTGAAACCGGCCATTTTATTATCATCTAATCCACATCTCTGTCTTCTCAAAAGCGTGAGAATCGGATCCAGAACACAATTTCCCTTTGCAAAAGATGAAATGATCATAAAGTTATTACTTGCTCTCCTTTTGGTAGAGCTCCAGTGGATACCTGGAAAAGTTCCCCACTACCACCAGGCTTGGGAATGGCTTCTCAAACCCCTCTATTTCCTCTCTTTTGAGATATATATGTGATAATGACACCGTCATTTTTGTTTTCTCTTCTGCTGACATTAAACCCATTGCTTTACATCATGTTTTGCCACTTCTGGAATGTTTCCCATATCCATATACCTTTTTCCAAGTCAGTCTGTTTTTTTGGAAGAAGGTATATTTGGGTGCCATTTCATTCTACCAAATTTTCTAAACCCATAAGAGGTCAACTTTGCCTCTTTACTTTAGGTACTGCTACTACATTTGCTTGGCTTGCAGAACTGACTTTGGCTAGGGGATGCAGGTCCTAACTGCTTAGGACTAGCACTTTCATCTGACCAGAATGCCTGTTCCACCAATGAGCCCAATATGTGGATGGCAAGGTTCCTCCAGGTTAGGTACTTGATAATGAGCAGTTAGATTACTTTCCCGTGAAGGTTTCTGTCTTTTCTGCTTCCTGTGATGGCTCCTCCTTGCATGAAGGAATCCGAGTAGGAAAGATATGTTTTTCATTCCTAATTCTGTGATTTTTGATGCTATCAACTCAGTGCAATCAAGGTAGAAGGGATTTCTTTATGTACTTAGGGTTGGATGTGTGTTTTGGCTAAGTCAGTCTGGGGCCTGTATCTATCCAATTAGAGCTGTCTGTCCTGATAATCCTAGAGTACCACAGGGGTATACATAGCAATAGTGTTTCTGGGATACATTCTGTAATATACTGGTATCTATGTTTGGGGAAACAAAAATTCTCTATTATAAAGAGTCAATCTAGGATTTGTTCTCAGGACATATTCCTTTACAAGTATCAGGAAATGGAATATTTTCAGCTTAGTTTGAACTATGTGCTTTTAAGAAGGGTTAAATTAAGTGCTATTATTAAGCTCCAAATAGGGTTTTGCATTTTGTGGGAAGAGTGGATTTAATTACCTTCCACTATTCATGTATCTACAGTCAGAAAGGTGACACTTGTTTTTAGGAGAGATCATATGCATGGCTGTTGACATGTCTAGTCCTGGAGAATGAGAACTGGGAAGGGGAGGATATGCACTTCAGTTTGATAGCTCTTCTCTAGGATGAATGTGAAACATAATCATAATTAGAGCAAAGCTAGCCCTGAATCTTTGCACATCTGAAAGTTCAATCAACAGAATCACTCTGCACCAGTCATCTCATTGCTTTTATCTCTTTAATAGTGCAGCCAGTGTTGGCAAGATACATAGGAATCAGATCCCCCACCTGAAGTTTATCTAATTCTACTAAATAATATAATTATTGAATAAAGCAAAAGAGTTCATTGGGGAAAGCTTAGCAGAAGGAATTTCTAGAAGGAAGGAAAACTACTTGCATACCATGGGCTTCTATGCAAAAGATGTTGCAGGAAGAAAAATGCCCAATTCCAGTTAACAGTACATGGAAATGTTGAAATTAAGGATTCTAATGGAATAAAGGAGCCCAGTTGTGGAACTCTGACAAGGGATAGAAAGAGTACAGAAGGTTGAAGGCTCACTGGGCAGAAAAGCTCAGAGACAATTGAACTGAGGTAACACAGCAAGCAGATAAGTAAGGTTTGGCAGTATTGGGATTACCCTAGAAATTTAAATGAAATCTAAAGACACATTAAGTTTGAACTAGTATCTATGTGCCATCCCTTTTCTAATAGTCTTATCTCCTTTTGGGTTATTAGTCAGGTTGGAGCCAACTCTGATCTTTAGATTTTGAGTGATAAAAGTACTATTAAAAAGTACTGACTGACAGGGTTAGGAAACAGTTGGGGCTGAGAGAGGAAAGAATCTGAAGTGAGGTGTTTTGATTATATAGTTTGATTGGCAACATGTGAAAAACAATCAAGGAGCCCTTAGCCTCCCCAAATATCTTTATTCTTTCACATTTAATCAAACAAAACCTCCATGGTCATATCTTTCAAACCCTAGTTGGACAAAACTCAACTTGGGCTTTAGCAGCCCGAGATGTCAATCACATCACTCATGTCTGTTATTACAAAATGACTTTTAATCTCAGCAAAACATGCTAAATAAATATAATGAAGTAGTCTAACCTCTATTTTCATGAAAGAACGTGATGTTGTGGACATGGTTTTCTGTGGACACGAGGCATTCAAGGATAACTGGCAAAAGGGCCATTCTGCTAAGACTTAGGAAATATTAAGAGACCTCTGTTAAGGATTTGGATTCTGTTGCTATTTAATCTTTAGCTATTCATTTGCACAGAAGCTCCAAATCTTGTGCTTGCTTTATGGAGTGTTCCCCTGTATTTTCATTAAAGCATTTGTCCCCTCTGATACAAATGATTTCTACTGTGCTAAAAGCTAAATCTGTGGCCCATAATTTAGGTGGCATTTACTGCAGCAAGGTGTCCCTGTAAATCAAAGTAAATCTGAGCTACACATAAAAATTTCCTTTATAAAAATACAAAACCCAGTATTATGAAAATGAAGCAATGCTCCCCATCAAGGTTATATGGGAAGGGCCTTTGCTACCATGCTTGCTTAATGGCACAAGTGAAAAGCTGAGTAAGGCAAACACTTGAAGAGGCAGTCTGCTGTAAACTGTTTGGGGAGGGTGGGAGGAGACTGATTTGGGACCATCAAGATCAGTGAGAATAACATTTGGCTACAGCTATCACATGACCACAGAGTCTGGCTAGTGCCCAGGGATTTCCATGCCTCTTGCAGGTCAAGATCAGGACCAGAGGACAGAGAGGTCTGAGAATGACCACTTGCCTGGCTTTGCTGAGTATAGTGTCCAAACCATTATGTGCCTGTGGAAACAAGCACGATTTGTTTGTTGGCTCTGAAACATTCCTTAATCACAAGTTTAAAAATAAGCTAAGTCATCAGAAAAGAGTTCCTTAGCTTAAAGCTGTTTTAAGAAATCTATTCCAACCACTAAGCTACCTTTTTGAGAGAAGACGTTCTACATAAATGTTGTAAATAATGAATATTTCCCACCCACTTGGTACCTAACAGCAACCGAAGTCACTAAGCAGCAGATTGTAATGACACTTGGAAAACTGATACTGATCTTGTGGAACTAATGGACTCTTCTCATGTCCTCACTTGGAACTTCCCAGCTTTTGTGATATATTTGACTCCTTTAAATGGCTTATATTTCTCTCCATACATATCAAGGCGATTGACTTTCAAGCCTGTGTAAAGAGGCAAAAGGGAAGAGGAAGAGAGTATAAACATGCAGCTCTGAATAAATATACAATAGGATGAGCACCTGAGGTTTAACCTGACAAGCTGCTCCCTGCCCTGATTCCTGCCATACAGAGATGATACAGTCTCAGCTGAGCATTTGTTATCTACTCACAAAATTCTTTATTATTATTTTTTTTTTACAAATTCTACTTTTATACTGATTCTACCTTAGTGCTTGAGCAACATGGCCAGGTCACTTATTGCTATGATCCTTCAAAGAAAACTATTCTGCTAATGGTGTTGCTACTTATCAGTGGTACCTGAAAAATTAGTGTGGAAAAAATCAGTTTGTGATGTTTTCTAGAGAAAGACATATAGCAGTTCCCATCAATTGAGCTCACCCCATGAAAGTACAGGAAACTCATTGTAATATCCTGACCTGAAATAGCAAGTTGCTGAATCTTGAACTGAATGTTGAGGCTTGGGTTTTCTTCCGGTTTGGGGGCTCCAGACTGTAAATTCACCAATCCTTTAAGACTTGGGAGCTTCTGGGGGGTAATTTTCCCAACATCCCATGTTAAGACCTTTACAAATAGAAACAAAAGTATACTATCCATGCATCATTGAATTATTTCAAAGTGAAAGTGATAACATAAGCCTACTCTCTACAAAGGTACATGTTCCATTTTAGAACAATGTGAAGGAAGGAAAATTGGCCTGGACAGCAGGAAACCTGGATTCTTCCTGGATTCTAGGGTTATCTCTGTCACAAACAGCTATAAGACTTTAAACAAGTCTCAAGGTTTAGGGGCTACTTTGTTCTTCTCTACAAGGAAGGAACTGGCATCTGTTATTTTTAAGGTCCTCCTTAACTGACTATCTTCAAGTCAGAGAGCTAATGACTAAGCTACTGAAAAGGGCCAGAGAGGCAGCAAGGTGGTTTGGTGGATAGAGCAAGTCACTTAACCCCAGTTGCTTAGCCCTTACCTTTCTTCTGCCTTTGAACTGATATTCAGTATCAATAATAAGTCAGAAGGTAAGGGTTGAAAAAAACAAAACAGATTCATTCATCAGAAATAAAATGGTGCAGTGAATTATTTTTTATAATACTCATCTGAAAAAAATTTCACAAAAATAATAATTATACAATGAGAAGTACCATGTATATCTTAGGAGGGAAGAAAAGAATACTTGTGTGGACACTTGCTTAGACAGCAAGAGACCATGTTTATATGTAAAAAGTGCAGCTTTCATATGTTATTTTAATCTAATGAATGTGGAAAATTCAGAGTTGTCAAGAACAGGTATTTACTTTGTCTTAAGACCAGTTTGTTTCCTAAATAAAGCTCAGCTGTACTCCTGCTATTTCTTCAGTTCCTCATTTCCTTTCTAGTGTGGCAGAGGCATGGAGGAAGAGAGAATTTCATGCATGCAAGACAAATTAAAGGACTTCAGCTGTCAATCAAAAAAGAACATTCCAAATAGAACCTTATGAGAATGAAGGCTAGTCTTGGGGTAGCATAGAAAATAAGTTATTTCAGCAAAAGAAGAACAAGTAATTCAACAACAAGAACACTCCTAACCTTGTAGCATTAAACTCCAAATTCATAAATAGGACAGACACAAACACCTAGAATGCTATGGAAGCATGGATTCACATTGGATGAATTTGTTAATGAGACTTTAACATCAAGTTGTAGTTGATTGTAAAATCAATTGTATTAAAGAGATAATCTGTGGAGATATTTCTAGTTGTAATAAATAAGATACTTTGGCTGACTAGAGAGATACTAGGGGAAACCTCAGGGTGCCTAGTTGTTATGGAGATAGAGATACTTTTGAGAGATAGAGATACTACTAAAGAGGATACTCTGGGGTTGCCTATTGACCACTACTGATGGCTAATAGATCAAGATATTTCCTAACCTCCACCCTTCACCTCCCAGTTTTCCACCCATACCCTCCTGCCACCCTTCCCCTTCCCCCGTTAGTCAGCCACCTTTCTACGTAACTCAAAGGTGAACTGTGAGGCTTAGAGAAGATACTTTCCCCCTCTTTCTCAGGTAAGGAGATTTATTGGGAAAAACAGGACAAGGATGGAAATTGAGGTGAGAGGGATAGGGTTATCCCTAATCTATAAGGAGTGTTAGGAGGATTTTGGAAAATGTCAGTCCTGTCACAGCTATGACACAAAAATCTGTCAGGGAGATGGGAGGACAACTGTTTAATCTTCTTTCAAACTCAAATCTCAAATATACAATCAGTTCTTCACACTCTAAGCCACCAACAAAAGTTAACTTCTCAGCCTAGCTCCAGAAGCCTCCCCAAGGGTCCTTCAGCCTAGGACAGAAGCTAACAGGGGTCCAGTTCAGAGCTTCTTCCCCCTTCAGCTTGGCCTGATTCTGCAACTGTCTTTCCTGGGAACATTCTATTTGGAATGTTCTTTTTTGATTGACAGCTGAGGCCCTTTACTTTGTCTTGCATGCATGAAATTCTATTCCTTCATGCCTCTTCCACATTAGTCCCCCAACTCCTCTTTCTGCCAAGCAGCATCATCTAGCAAGTACTGTGATCTTGGAAGAGGAATAATATGATTCCTTATAGCTTTCTGGAAGATAGAAATATTTGTATTTCTCTGCTATAATGACCAGTTTCAATAAGTAAAAAATTGAAATTGTAATATATCTGTTGAAAGAACACAGTTATATGCCTATTTTCCCTTTGCTTTTGTTAAGTCAATTTTCATCAACAACTAGTAAAGGAATAAAGTTCAAGTTTTATTTGCTAACAATGACCAAGGTTTTTTCTCTTTTCCTTAAGTAGTTTTTGTTATAAGCCCACGATTAGATTACTAGATATTAGTTACTCAAAGAATGAACAAAGAATTGATTCCCCTAAGGTCTGACTTCAGTCAGACAAGTATCTTTTTTCTGCTTGGAAGTGTAATAGAAAAAGCTTTCTGTCTTACATGCATAAAATTCTCTCTTCCTTCATGCCTCTTCCACAGAAGCCTTTGTGGATGGCAGCATTCTCAGCTTACACAGATGCCAAAGAACTCAAGTTGATGAATGAGAAATTTAGGTTTGAAGTAGACCCTGCCCATAGAAAACAATCACAAATTGACTGCACAATCACTGTGGCTATGGATGAATTCCAGATAAGCACCTCACCTTGGTGACTGGATCAAACGTGTAGCTGCCTTGTGTTGGAGTTAGGTTCATATTCAATACAACTTTGGGCATGTGAACAGTCACTGTGATTCCTTCAATTGTTTTTCCCATGTTTTGCTTTGGTCCAATTGTAATATCGAATCTGCCACAAGAGCTGTTCTCCTTAAAGCTGATGCTATGTTTCACATACACTGGAATTGCCACTAAACTGGAGAGGAAGAAGAGAGGGACTGTGTGGTTATATGAACACACATGTGAAAGACCATCCTTTGCAACCCACTATAGGACGATTAATTCCCAGAATCTTGATTTCCTTATCTATGAAATAGGATAGTTAAAATGGTAGGTTGCTCTTGCACTGTAGTGCTAGGTACCATATTGGCCCAGTAAGTCCAGTAAGTTGGGCCAATTCGTGCCCTGTGTGCATACTGGGACCCCCCACTCCCAAATCCTTCCAGATCAAAGACTCGAGAGATTCCATAGTCTATATAATTTAATTTTAAAAACTTGTTCCCCCTTTTTAACAGGCAGTTTCCTGCTAGTGTGCATTATACTTGTTTCTCAGATATTTTTTGCTACTTTCAGGGGATTAAGCCTTGAAAGAACAAATCTCCAAGAACATTATCACAGAATATTTCATTTCAAACTCTGCCCAGAGGAAAATACTATGATATTTGTTTACTGAGGTCTCTTTGGGGACATTTGAGGGAATCTTTAACATTGCTATTAGACCACAGAATGGGAAAAATCTCAAGATTCTCAAGTCTGCATACAGGCTTTTCCAAAGGCCTATCTTCCCTTGTTTTGATCTTGATTAAAACTCATCTTTCTGAATTTTTTTTTCCTGGCTGCTTACTCAAAGGGGATGGGTAAAAAGAATATTTTAAGTCAAAGTGTCAACCAACAGACTGAAATGAATCCAAGCAAGGCAGATTAGTAGCTTATAACCCTATTAAAACAATATACTTGGGGGCAGCTGGGTAGCTCAGTGGATTGAGAGCCAGGCCTAGAGACAGGAGATCTTGGGTTCAAATCTGGACTCAGACACTTCCCAGCTGTGTGACACTGGGCAAGTCACTTGACCCCCATTGCCTAGCCCTTACCACTCTTCTGCCTTGGAGCCAGTACACAGTATTGACTTCAAGACGGAAGGTAAGGGTTTAAAAAAAATATATAGATATATATATATACTTTTGTGAGCTGACACGGTAGGAAATGAGTCGGAAGTTTCCATCTGGAGGAATAAATGACAGGACTCTTTCTGACTCCCAGCGTTTGAAACGAATGCAGGGGTGGAAGCTGACATCATCTAGAAGCCTTGGGTTCTACAAGAAAAAAAGATATAATGACTACAGACGAAAATGCAAGGACACATCTTGGGGCAAAGTAGAAAAATCAAATGGTTTTAAGAAACTAATGCATCTTTTATAAGCAGTAAAGTAAAATTATTATGTGGTGAAAATGACATTAAAAAAGTCTGGTGGGGCTGGGTAGTCAGCTTCAATTATTGTTTATTGTTAAGATTTAACTGTTTTCTGAGGAACTGCTCTAGAATTATTTCAGTGATGCATTTGTAATCACTGCTGCCAGGACGAAGACCTAGGAACCACTCTTAGTATTTCCTATTTCACTTGATCATTCTGGGTACATTAGGGCTGCTTGATACTCTGAGTTTGCCAAGTTCACAAGACTTTGGATAAGGAAAATAAAACTTACCATGAAAGAAAGGGAAAGATCAGGCATTCCGGAAAGCTTAATGCAAGCATCAATGACACCTTGAATTTCTGCAAAGACTGTGGAACCTAAAGCAAGGGGGGAAAAAAATACTAAACAGCACAGTTTTGCTATGATCCTTTGAATCTCCCTCTTGATTGGGGATATTTAGAGTTACTGGAGATCTGGAGATATCCTTTGGGAGTTGAGCAGGCTGACAGCTCTGCACCTTAGTAAACAGCTTGATGAAAAGAAAATCCATTACATGACCTCAGCTTCCTTATTGCCTCTTCCAACTTTGTCTTGGAAGCTATTGTTTTCTGAGGAATAGCATATTTATTTATTTCAGCATCAAACAATATTGTAGGGCTATACCACACTGGCTACAAAACACTTTCAGAATCAGTCTTCTAATAGAATGGGTTATATACTTCTTCTATCAACTCCTAAAGCTAATGGCCATGAAGCATAAATGTTGTAAGTAGCCCTTTTAAAAGACAAAAAAAGGGATGTAGCAAAATTGGGACACTAATACACGGCTGGTGGAGTTGTGAATTGGTCCAACCATTCGGGAGGGCAATTTGGAACTAAGTGCAAAAGGCATGTACACCAAAGAGATAATAAGGAAAAAGAACTGTACAAAAATATTTATAGCCACGCTCGTTGTGGTGGCAAAAAATTGGAAAATGAGGGGATGCCCTTCAATTGGGGAATGGCTAGGAAAATTGTGATATCTGTTGGTGATGGAATACTATTGTGCTAAAAAAGAATAATGAGTTGGAGGAATTCCATGCAAACTGGAATGACCTGCAGGAACTGATGCAGTGAGAGGAACAGGACCAGGAGAACATTGTACACAGAGACTGATACATCGTAGCAGGATCAAATGTAAAGGACTTCTCTACTAGCAGCAATGCAGTGACCCAGGACAATCTAGAGGAACTTATGAGAAAGATGCTATCCACAACCAGAGAAAGAACTGTGGGAGCAGAAATGCAGAAGAAAAACATATGCTCAATCACAAGGTTAGGGTTTTAATGATAAAAGATTGCTCTACTGCAAATATGAACATGGAAATAGGTTTTGAATAATGATACATGCATAACCCAGTGGAACTGCTTGTCAGCTCTGGGAAGGGGGATCAAGGGGGTGGGGAAAATCATGTATCATGTAACCATGAAAAAAATATTCTAAATAAATAAATTTTAAAGGAGGGGAGGGGAGCCAGGTAGCAAAACAGATAGAACACCAGGCCTAGAGATAAGAGTTCCTGGGTTCAAATCTGCCCCCAGAAACTTCCTAGTTGTGTGACCCTGAACATTTAACCCCAGCTACCTAGGTCTTACTGCTTTTCTGCCCTAGAACTGATAATTAGCATCCATTCTAAGACATTTTATAATGTGGCAAGGAGTGGTAATAAAAACCAAAAAAGATCTGAGAAATGTGGCAGACCTCAAAGAACACTAGGAAGAATAGGGGTTATTGCCCTCCCTTCTCTCCCCAAACCCTAGGGCCACACTTCCTGGGGATTCAAGGGACCTTGAATCCCTGTCCTGGATCCTGAGAGTCCATGGGCCTTCCTGTTAAACATTGACAACCTCTTAATGTAGGGCAGCTAAGAAGCTTGGGAGAGGGTCCTAAGGAAATCAGGGTCTTCAGGCCCTACTAGAGCAACCCCAAATTGTGACTGGGAAGAATATAAAACAGCTACCTGCTACATAAGGCCTTTTGGTGCTAGGCTTCACCCCTTCCCCCACCATATTTTATTCAACATGAAACAAAAGCCTCTACACTTTTTACATAGGTTGACCTCATCCACAACCACAGCCACCTCTAAATTAAGGGTAAGTCTTAAGGTAGACATTAAATTATACATGCTCAATAGCTTTTTAACTAACGAGTTACTAAAATTAAGATTCTAATAAATTAAGAATGGATTTTTAAAAATCATTAGTATAGGGTCAATGCCTTTTACTAGAGAACCTGTGATATCAACTGTACATTCTGCTTTGTTTGTGCTCTTACCTGATTTGTCTATAATTGCATCTATTTCTTCAATGACATCAAAATAAGCTTCATTGTTTGTGTATTTCACACCTGCACGACGCCATGGGATGTTGGAAAGCTGGCCAGTGGGGAGTGTGTCTCCAACATTACTACTGCCTAGAAATCAGAGAAGGTTAAAAATACCTGCGTAGAACTGTCACCAGAAAAACCTTTCCCTAACTTGATTAATAAAAAAACTATTAAGAGAACATAAACTTTAGTGTTTAAACCTTGGCTATATGTGTTTGATTGTTGAAAGCATCTATACCAATATGGTGAAATTTTTAGAGAAGAAAGAAGCCATGTCATCCTCTGCTCCAGGACAAATCAGGTTGTATTCCTTTACTTTACTGTTTGCTTCCTGAGTGTTAACAGTCCCCTAACTTGATTCCAGGAGCTAATCCAAATCTCAGTCTATGGCCAGATAAAAGAAGGGACTAGTTGTTTTGGAACTTTCTATAGAGAGTCTTCACTGAGAATCAAGCAAACTAGGTCAAGACAACTTGGTTCTTTGGTGGGTAAGGTTAACTCCATCAAGATGAAGCCAGGGAGATAACTCCCATAGGCAGAGTCAAAAGGAGTGATATTGTCTTTCACTGTTTTTCCTTTCCTTTCCTCCTTGGCTTAAGATTAATACAATCATTAGTGTGTCCTTCAAGAGAGGCAATGTGGAAGAATGGAAAGAGGACCAGGAGTCAAGAGACCTGAAGTAGAATCCCCCTGTGACACTTATTAGGCATATGACCTTGGCTGAATTAATGTACCCTGGCCTCAATTTCCTCAACTCCATAAAATGGAAGTTGAAAATGGTTGCTGAAAGTTACAAGCATTCAGTGATTCCAAGTCAATCTCAGTCTAAGGTTCTCAATTTGCAAAATGAGTACATTTGCATTTTATCTTCCAGGGTAACTGTTGTGAAGCCCTCAGTAATCTTGATCAAGCTGATAGAGTGGATACAGAGCCCAGCTGCACTGCCTGGAGTCAGGAAGATTCCTCTTCCTTAGTTCAAATCAGGCCTCAGATACTTAGCAGCAGTGTGACCCTGAGCAATTTACTTAACAATTCCTAGTCTATAAAATGAACTGGAGAAGGAAATAGCAGACTACCTCAGTATCTTGGCCAAGAAAACCTCAAATGGGGTTATGAACAGAATGGTTGGACATGACTGAAATGACTAAACAGAAGCAAACTTGATAGCTTATCAGGAACAATGTGACATTTAATCACTAGATGACTTGGAGTCTAAAATGTGTTTTTCTTCTCATGATGATGATTTGTAAAATTTCTTGCTTTAGCTAAAGCTAGGCAGTTCACATCCAGGCTAACATCATTTAGCCAAGGCATTAGTAGGATACTGAGAAATCATTAATATTCAACCTAAGTCCAAATATCAGAACATATACTCTCTAGCTATGAACTACTTAATGTTCAGTCATTTGGAAACAAGTGAAATCTTGAAGTCCTTATCCTCATACTGAACAAGGAACTTCAGTATTCCTTCTTAGCATCTCTTGCACCAACCCACTTCTTTTCATTTCTACTAAATCCACCCTTATTTGGGACATTATCAAGCCCTCAAATGAAGATCAAGGTTTTTGCTTCATAACTGATCAAATCTGTCCTGTGTGACCTTGGGCAAGTCGCTTAACCCCAAATGCCTAGCCCTTGTTTCTCTTCTGCCTTGGAACTGATACTTAGTATTTATTTTAAGACCAAGGAGTTTAAAAGTAAAATAAAAAATTATAATTTTAAAAAGTGATCTTAAGCTCTAGAAGGTCTTACTAAGGTGGAAAGACTCCAAGAGTGAGCTTAGTGACAGGCAGTACGTCTACTGTCCAAAGACCAGCCCAGGTAAATTCAGAAAGGCATTTCTCCAGGTTGAATGCATGATGATATGGTGTTTTTTTTTTTGGGGGGGGGTAGGGGGGGAAGGAGGGGATGTGGGGGGCTCTAAGCAACTCTAGAATAATATTTACTGACTGAAAAGGAGACTATGATTGAAACTGGAATGAGCATCCAACACAAAATCATAGAACTCCACTATGCACCTATAAGAAAAATAGTAGGGTGTGCTTTCCCCCTCAATTGATGACAGAAATATATTTTATACCACTTATTTTCTACTTTTTAAAAATTGTGTTTAATTTTTACATGTTAACACAGTAATAATTACTATAATAAAGTTTCTGTGCACCCTGAGTAGTATACTGCAGGAAACCCAAGAGGGAAAGGGAAGGGGCAGGCTTTTGGAGACCATTTTTAATAGAAAATTAGCAAGTCTTTAAAGCCACATGATAAGTATAATGCCCAAAGGAAAACTATGCATGCCCTTTGACCTAGAAATATCACTACTGGGTCTATATCTCAAAGAGATCAGAAACAGAGGAAAAGGACCTACTTGTACAAAATATGTTTAGAAACACTTTTTGTAATAGCAAAGAACTGGAAACTGAGGAAGTGTATATCAACTGGGGAATGGCTGAACAAATTATAGCATATGGTTGCAATAGAATACTATTGTGCCATAATAAATGATTAACACAACGAGTTCAGAAAAGCCTAGAAACACTTATATGAAGGGATGCAAAGTGAAGACAGCAGAATCAGGAGAACAATCTATACAGTAACAGAAATATGATACAATGAAACTATTATCTGCCAAACAGGGCTCTAAGATAAACCCCAAGGGACCCATGATAAATGCTATCCACAACCAAAGAAGGAAGTTAAAAAATCTGATTGCACATTATAGCATGCCACCTTTCACTTTTATTTCTTTCATGAGTTTTTTAAATTATACATGTGCAGGATGTGTTTTCTTTCACAGAATAGGGAATATGGAAATATGTATTGCCTATAAGCAGTGGTATAACTTATATCATACTATTTGGTCCCTTGCAAAGGAGCAAGGGCAGATAGGAAGAGAATTTGAATCGCAAAATGTCAGAAAACAATTGTCACAAATGGTTTCTACAAGTGATTGAAAAAATAAAAACGGCAAGTATAAACTCTAAGCTCTTGCTGTGTAAAGAACTTGAATGAAAAGAGCAAAATGCAATTGTAAAAAAGGTTCTCCTTAGACAAGGGTCTATATTGTGGCAACATTCATATTACCCCTGACTCCATGAAGAGTATAGTCTAGCTCTTCTCTGAGTTTGGAGCTCATGGGAGGTACAAGACAAGGAATGACAATATTCTCCAGGATTGTGGAAGATGCCGTGTAAGGCTCAAACAAAACAAGAATTTTTCCCCCCTGTGGCAAGGATCTCCAAATGCTCCTATTTGCTAGTGATAGCATACAAATTACATTATAAAGACACCTCAGTAAAAATAAAGCACAAGATATTAGACCTGGAAAAATAAAGATGAAAATTCATGGACACACTGTGCCATGTAATTGGGCACAGCTGACTTGAGTTATCAATATATATATACTTAGATAAGAGATATATAGATAGATAATGAACTGGGTCTAGAATAGAGGAAGAAATGGTGCTGGATCAAATCTGGGACATCACACCCACAAACATGCTCATACATGTGTTGTCCCCCCCTCTTCCCCCCCCCCCCCCCCGCATACATGCACGCACACACACCTGCATACTCAATGAATCGCAAACTTCATACTGTCAAGTTGTTTATTGTTCAGCATTTTTTCAGTAATGTCTGAGTCTTCTTTGGGTTTTTTTTGGCAAAGATACTAGAGAGGTTTGCCATTACCGTCTCTAGTCCATTTTACAAATAAAGGGGACAAGTCAAACAGGGTTAAGTGACTTGCCTAAGGTCATACTGTTAGTGTCTGAGGCCAGATTTTAACTAAGGAAGAAGAGTCTCCCAGACCAGTACTCTTCTCCAGTGTGCCATGGGCATATACCTTTAAGACTAATTTTCTCAAACTGATGCTATAATAATGGACAACAAAATCCCTGAATGATTAAGAAACACAAAGGAAAAATGGAACTATTCATTATAGGTGTTAAGTTGGCTGTAGAATTTAATAATCAATGTATATGTTCAATTTTAATGAGTGATGTTAGTCTAGGAAGAGGTAGGTTTGTTGTGTTGTGAAAATAAAAAACAGTATGCAACCAGAAGCATTTCTTTTTGTAAGATATTTTTATGTTATCAGAATATAAGTTTTTCTTTATGCATTTATGTTGATGTATAAAAATCTATTTGTATTATATATATAAATATACAAATATGCATATGTATTCAAGTACTATGTGTAAAGATTTAAGGAGCACATAATAGATGTTTTTTCATTCATTCATCTTCTTGGAAGAAAAGTAACTTTTTTTTTTAAAATAACCCTTACCTTCCATCTTGGAGTCAATATTGTGTATTGACTCCAAATCAGAAGAGTGGTAAGGGCTAGGCAATGGGGGTCAAGTGACTTGCCCAGGGTCACACAGCTGGGAAGTGTCTGAGGCCAAATCTGAACCTAGGACCTCCCATCTTAGGCCTGGCTCTCAATCCACTGAGCTACCCAGCTGCCCCCGATAAGTAACTTTTAAGTCTCCTATTGCTAATTAAATTTTAACATGTTTATGTTTTGCTCATTCAATCGTAAACTCCAATAGGCAAGAAATTCCATCTTAAACTTCTTTGTTGACACAAATACTGTGCCTTAGAAGGTTATTAATATTTGACTGACTGACCACCTACTTAAAAAAAAATAATTTTGACCCAGGATAGCAAGAATACTTTGAAAGAAGGGCTTTCACCTGTCTAGCATATTGGATATGATATATACTGCTAGATGAAACCCTTCTAGGGGTATCTAGGTTTTAGAACACTTTTCTGGGGCAGCTAGGTGTCATAGTGGATTAAATACCAAACCTGGAGTCTGAGGACTTGGGTTCAAATCTAGCCTCAAACACTTCCTAGCTGTGTGGCTATGTGTTAAGTCACTCAGCTCTACTTAAATAGTCCTTGCCCTTCTGTCTTAAGAGTTGTTACACAGACAGAAAGCAAGAATTAAAAAAAAAAACAAAAAACAAAAAAATTTAAGAGTCTATTGAGACAGATATTCTGCTAAGTGCTTTACAGCTATGATTTCATTTGATCTTCTCAACCACCCTGCGAGGAGGATGCTTTCTGACTTTACAGTTGAGAAAATTGAAACAGACAGAGGTTAAGTGACTTGCCCAGGGTACACAACTAGAATTTGAGGTCATATTTGAACTTAGGACTTACTGATTCCAGGTATTACACATACTATGACCCACATTATTCTTCACTACAACCTCAGAACTCTCCCCAGTATAGTTGGAATAATTGGATATAAATAACAGTGTATGAAAGAAAGCAAATCCAGTTTGCTTTTATTTTTAATGAACACAAATCCATATCTGAGAACCCACGTATGATAAGATACAGTAATAGTGTTGTAATGTTGAAAAAGACTAAAAACAGCCTCCTATTTTTCAAAAATGTTTCGTCAGTAGGAAAATAAGCTCCTACGAGAGAGGGACTATTCTAATGCTAAACTGAACCATCTGTTGAATCAATACAAATACCTGATGCATGTACTGGACCATCATTTTAGTAAAAATCTATTTAGTTTTAATACTGTTGTAGGTTTCTTTATAAAAGCACTGTACTTTACCATACCTGTAATAGAATTGACAACAGAGCGCAGAATTGTTGGTGGTTTAATCAGTTCTTTCAAGATGTTAGATTCAGTTGCCAGGGGAAATCCATTATCTAACATTTCTTCCAAGAGTTCATATACTATGACCACATTATCCTTAATCGCAGCCTCTGAACACTCCCCAAAGTAGTCCTAATAAAATGTATATAATAGTGTATGAAGGAAAGCAAATCCATTTTACTTTTGATGGACGAGCTTACTTTAATGAACACAAATCCTTGTCTGAGTACTGTAATAAAGTACAAAACAGAAGAAACACTTAAGTTATAATTCTATGTACTATTCTCAATACTATTAACATTTTTGTAGTATTTTTCAAATGTGGTAAGACAATTTAATTTATATTAAATATCATAAATTATACTGAACTATAATTTTATATATTAGCAAAGGCCATAAAAATAATAATCACGCTGGGTTATTGGGTTTTTCTTCACATGTGTGTAAAAAATTCACATGTATAAAGAGCCTTATCTGTTATTTTCTTTAAGACACAAGAGGGATGGAGTCTAAACCTGTGATTCCATTGGTGTCTGGAGCTCTTGGCAAGGACTTGTCTACAAGTGCTGGTTGACTTCTTCTCTGCCAACTCAGAGCCCTAGATAGTTGCCTAAATCATGGAAAGGTTGACTGGTGCACGTGTCCAAAGCTGGGTTGGAGTCCAGGTCTTCCTGGGCTCTCTACCCACTAAGCCTCTAACAGAAAGTATAAAAGTGAAACAAAACTCAAGAGCAGAGGTTTAACACTAAATGAAGAACATAGCAACACTTAGGTGTCTTTATATCCTATGTCTGTAAAAACTTTACTAAAGTAGCTTAGGACACAAATGATAAATAACCAACCTGAAAAGTGTCTGCGACTCGATGCAGAAATTCGATGACAAAGAGTGGTGGCACTTCTGTCTGTATGACGGATACAAAGAAGAGTTTGTCTCTATAGATGCTGATGAGGTAGTGGTGAGGTGTTGAGATGACAGGTGGCACATTTTCCACATCAGCAGCTTTCTCCTGGGCTTCAAAGAAATAGTCACAGACAGACTGGCTCACGACACTCTTCCAATGCTTCTCTAGGAAGATGTCACCGGAACAGTTTATGAGGAACAGACTGTGGATCATGTTCTGGGGGAATGTAAAAACGGAGACTTGAACCCTGGACTCCAATCCCCAGAAGTCCTTGCTCTAGTTCCTGAGATGCCCTCTAATCTCACTGAGATTCTCACCTGGGCTGAGAACAAATTATTATTTAAAGAGTCTCTGCCTATGGTTTTATCTTTTTCCTGTTTCTGCTTCCAAGCAGACGTGTCTCATGATGTAAGTGAAATTGAGTGGGTCTCTTGGCCCACCTAGGCATGTGCTTTCTTAATTGTATTTTCTTAAGTTCTTAATCTTTAATAAACCTCATAAAAATATAATACTCCTTGACAGAGAAACTAATTTTTACCTGCCACAGTTTGGCCCAAATTTTTAATCTTAACAGGAAGAAAGTTTTAAACTCTTCTCATCAAATGATATTTATCAAGGGTTTACTCTTTTTCCAGTACCTAGTACAGTTGAAAAAGAACATCCTTGATCTAACCAATTGAAAAAAATATTAATTGCTCATAGATAGGTCAAGTCAATATAATAAAAATAATTTTACCCAAATTAATTTAATTATCCAATGCTATACCAGTCAAACTATCAAAAATTATTTTATGAAACCAGAAAAAATAACAAAATTCATCTGGAAGAACAAAAGGTCAAGAATATCAAGGGAATGAGTGGGGAAAAAAAATAAGTGAAGAAAGCCTAGCAGTACCAAATCTCAAACTGTACTATAAAGGAGTAATCATCAAAAGAACCTGGTACTGGGGGGCAGCTGGGTAGCTCAGTGGATTGAGAATCAGGCCTAGAGATGGGAGGTCCTAGGTTCAAATCTGGCCTCAGACACTTCCCAGCTGTGTGACCCTGGGCAAGTCACTTGACCCCCATTGCCTAGTCCTTACCACTCTTCTGCCTTGGAGCCAATACACAGTATTGACTCTAAGAGGGAAGGTAAGGGTTTAAAAAAAAAAAGAATCTGGTACTGGCTAAGAAATAGAATGATGAATCAAGGTAATAGATTAGAGGAAAATGACCCTAGCATTTTAGCGTTTGATAAATCAAAAGATTCCAGCTTTGGGATAAGAACTACTTGACAAAAATTGATGGGAAAACTGGAAAGCAGTGTGACAGAAATGACAAGATAAGGTTAAAATGAGTATATGATTTAGACCTAAAAGATGATACCATAAAAACTCTGGGGAAACAGAGAACAGTATACCTGTCAGATCTATTCAGAAAGGGAAAATTTAGAAAAATAAGAGACAGAAAACATTACAAGATATAAAATGAATGATTTTGATTATATTAAAGATTTTTGTAAAAACATCAAAAAATATTCTAAATCATATTGGTTAAGAGAAATTCAAATTAAAACAAATCTGAGGTACCATGTCATACTTATCAGATTGGTGAATGTGACAGTAATGAAAAATGGTAAATGCTGGAGGGGATGTGACAAAATTAGAATGTTAATGCATTGTTGGTGGAACTGTGAACTAATCTAACCATTCTGGAGGGCAATTTGGAACTATGTTCTGTGGCAGAATTTTTAACTATCTTTATTTATTTTAACTTAATCAAGAACTTGGAGTGTCCCTCCTTTCATACTTAGTCATGAAAAACCTTTTACTAGAAAAGGAAGTTCACACCCTCACAGTGGATCCCACTTGCAGTGCTAGATAAATTAAAGAACTATGATTGGCTCCTGAGATGTGATGTGGAAGAACTGTTAGTTTGAAAAAAGTGCTTATAAGGTGAGACACAAGAGGAAGTCATTCATTCCCATTTTGGATTCTGATTTTGGCTTTCTGATTCTGCATTGGTGGCTCTTGCTGTAGAGACTACTACAACTCCTGGTTGGAGATCAGGACCTGAGGGAGCCTTTGTCAGAGTTGAATTGGATTCCCCCCCCCCCCCCCCGCCCCAAACAATTATAGGGTATTTAGCTAGGCAATATTTTGTACCTTTTTCTTACATTTCCCTCTCTTTACAATCTCTACTCTGCTATAATAAAGCTACTAAAACTACTAACAGCCTCATGACTTAAGAGTTAATTTTTTTTTTTTATAAACGACGATCACAACGGCTTTTAAAATTCTTATATTTGGCCAAAACCAATTTTAACTCTTATAGTCCAAAAGCCTATAAAACTGAGCATACTCTTTGATCCTGTATTACCACTACTAGGTCTGTATCTCAAAAAGATTAAAAAAACAAAAACAAAACCAAAGGCGAAAGGACCTCTTTGTACAAAAATATTTAAGCAGATCTTTTTGAGGTGGTAAAGAATTGGAAGTTGAGGGGATGTTCATCAATTAGGGAATGACTGAAAAAATTGTGGAATATGTTGGTGATGGAATACTACTGTGCTATAAGAAATGATGAGCAGGATGATTTCAGAAAAAGCTGGAAAGATCTATGTGAACTGACAGAGTGGAATAAACAGAACCAGTAGAAAGTTACACACAGTAACAGCAATTTTGTACAATGAACAACTGTGAAAGACTTAGCTACTCTCAGTGATCCAGGATAAGTGAAGGCTATCCACCTCCAGAGGAGGAACTGCTAAGAGTTGGAATGCAGATAAAAGCATGCTATTTTTAACTTTAATTTGTGTTTTCATTTTGGTATTTTTGTTTTATATGAGTGTTCTCTTACAGCAACAACCAGTATGGAAGTCAGTTTTACATGATAAAACATGTATAACTCAGATCAAATTGCTTCACATCTTCAGGAGGGGGAAGGGAAAGGAGGGAGATAATTTGTATCTGATAATTTCAGGAAATATGTGTTGGAAATTGTTGTGTGTAATTGGGAAAATAAAAAAATATATTAAAAAAAAAAAGCAAATCCTTATAGAGACTCATGATCAGTTATTTTTGTGAAATTATCAAAACCACCTGAAATATAATTCAAGGGGACTTAGTAAGGTCTTAAGAGATGGGCCAACAGTATAATCAATAGTATAATGGTACAAAAGCAGAGCAATATAGATCTAACCTAACCTTAAGGTCTCTATAAGCAGAATGAAGTTATGCACCTAAATTCTTAGTTTAAAATTCTTATTTAAAAATAATATTTTGTTTTAGTCAGTCCTTATTCATGATTTCATCACAATGGAAAACTCATAAAAAATTCCTGGTACAAATGAAGTTTAGCAACTGTTCTGTTATAGTCTTAAGAGTTTTCTGGGAGCACTGACATAAATAGTTTGCCCAGGGTCACACCAATGGAAGTAGACTATGAAAGTTCATGATTCCAGTACTATTTCAATCCATTATGTAATAATTCTTCTTAAAGAATATCACCTAGCATATTTTGAATAGTTATTTGTTATCAAAATAGTTACTCAACAGTAAGATAAGTCATGGTTTCAGTGACCACAATATGTTAATATAGAAGTATAATAGTAAGTAATAGTTTAGTGGGCTTACTTTTTAAGAATAGCAGGTAAAATGGCTTTTTAAAGTATGTACAATGGAAGAGATTAACAGCATCTAACTGCTAAAATTTTCCACCTGATCCAACCTTAGGGTTTATCTCTGAGGTTTGCTTTCAGATACGGTCTCACATTTCTATCTGGGTGTCAAAATACTAGAGTGATTTTGGAATACATGGAATGCAGCAAATTATCAGTTAAAAGCTTCTATCAACAATAAAGTGGGGCAACTGGGTGGCTCAGTGGATTGAGAGCTAGGCCTAGAGACAGGAGGTCCTAAGTTCAAATTTGACCTCAGACACTTCCCAGCTGTATGACCCTGGGCAAGTCACTTAACCCCCATTGCCTAGCCCTTACCACTCTTCTGCCTTTGAACCAATACACAGTATTGATTTCAAGACGGAAGGCAAGGGTTTTAAAAAAAAACAATAAAGGATCTATGGTTCACATAATTTTTTTTTGTGTGGAAAATATTGTAGAGGATCTTAATTTCTACTTTTTGCTTCTTTAAAACAAATATTCTTTTAAAAATTATAAAGATATTTCATTTTTTAAAAATTTTATGTAATAACAAATATCTCTACATAAATTTTTCATAGTTAATATGATCTAAATTGTCTCTCTCCCTTCCTTCCTCCTTGCTGGAGCTGGCAAGCAATTTGATCTGCATGATGTATATATTATCATGTAAAACACATTTCCATATTGCTCATTTTTTAAAAAGAATAACCACATAAAATCAAATCCCCAAATAAACTTAAAAGGAAAAATTGCATGCTTTGATCTGTATTCCAATAGTTCTTTCTTTGGATGTGGGTAGCATTCTTTGTCATAAATTACTCAGAATTGTCCTAGATCATTGTATTGCTGTGAGTAGCTAAGTCTATCATAGTGGATCACTCCACAATATTGCTGTTACTATGTATAATGTTTTCCTGATTCTGCTTATTTCATTCTGCATCAGTTCATGTAAAACTATTATAGCTCTTTCTGAAATAATTGTGTCCATCATTTCTTTAAAACAAATATTCTTTTTTAAAATTTTATTTAAGAAAAATTTTTCATGCTTACATGATTCATTGATCAAGGTATTTCCATATTATTGATATTTACACTAGTGATCATTTAGAGTCTACATCCCAAATCATATCCCCATTGACTCATGTGATCAAGCAGTTGTAAAACAAATATTCTTGATGAAAGATATATTTAAATGACAAATTTTATAAAATCATTTGAACTAACATCCTGAATCAAAGATTCATTAAAGGGGAAAGGACTTTGGAAAATCTTTCATCAAAATCTTTTATTTTACATATAAATATATGGAGGCACAAAATAAGTCACCCCACTCGTATTTGAAAACCATATTAGATTCTTTGAAAAATGTGATAACTATTAATATCAAGCCAAGCATAAAACAGACATGTATGGCATTTGCCACTATCATGGCAGATGTTCAGGGCAGTCCAAGCAGAAGAGATTCCCTATAGAAAGTGAGGTTCTCCAGATATTCCTTATTGCAGTTATTGTTCATTTATTTTAATCATGTCTAACTCTCTGATCCCATTTGGGGTTTTCTTGGCAAAAATGCTGGAATTTGCCATTTCTTTCTTTGTTTTACAGATGAGGAAAGAGAGGTAAACCAATGTGAAATGACTTTGCTCAGGATCAAAAAGTGAGACCTGGTCTTAAAATAAAAAAGGATGAAAAGTGGACTGGAACGTGGAATCATTAAAAGTATTATTCCAGATAAAAGAATAAAGGAAGCTCAATTGCATATTTTGGTGGTCTTATATCACCAACATTTCCAATCCATTTCCTTCCCTCCCCTCCTCTGCCCCTCTGCCCTGGGGTCGCCTCTTATAACAAAGAATGTAGCTGTTAGTAGTTTCAGTCTGGTCTGACTTTAGGACCCCCTTTGGGGTTTTCTTGGCAGAGATACTGGAGTAATTTGATATTTCTTTCTCCAGCTCATTTTAGAGATGAGAAAACTAAGGCAAACAGGGTAAAATGACTTGCTAGGGTCACACAGCTAGTAAGGGTCTGAAGCAAGATTTGAACTTAGGTCTTCCCGATTCTAGACCTTGTGATATAGTCACCGTGCCACCTAGCTGCCTGAAACAAATAATTAAGAGGAATAAAAACAGTACAGCAAAACTAATGAAATCAACCAAGTCTAACATTATATGCAATGTTCCACATCCACATCTACACCTACTCCCATTTTCCACAACAGGAAGAGTGTGTACTCATCTTTTCCTAAGGGTTTGGGCCCAGTTTACTTTAAATTATAATTTCACCTGGTTCAGCAGGTTATTATTGTTCTTCCCACATTTTCACTGTTCTTGTTTGTAATTGTTACAACCTCATCTTTTTAATATCAACATTCCAATGATGCTACAGATCTACCAAGCACAGGGTACAACATATGAATGGGGCAGTGGTTAGTATCAGGTCTGAGGTCAAAAAGATTCATCTCCTTGAGTTTAAATTTGGCCTCAGGCACTTATTAACTGTGTGACCCTGGGCAAATCATGTAACCTTTGCAAACCACTCCAGTATCTTTGACAAGAAAATTCCAAAAGGTGTCAAAATGAGTAGGACATGACTAAAATGAATGAATGAATAACAACAATATATAAAGAATCAAAAATTACAGTTCACTCTGAGATGCAAGAAGTTAGTACAAATGAACTGTGGCATACTACCAACAAAGAAGTGTACATAAGAAGTGGCATAAAATTGTCATTAAAGAGACATATGACCAGAAGAGAATATGCACTACTCATGTAATGGGAGGAAGGGAAAAACAGAAGTCTTGTGTTCCACTAATATCCATGGAATGATCACAAAGGAAAGATTATTTAACCTTCTCTTAACATGCTCCCCTTTGATAGTCTGGTGAAACCTGTGTAATTCTTATCAGAATGTTGTTTTTATTTTAATTGAAGGAAAAGCTGAGTTTCAACTGTAGGTTAACAAAATAATGATATATTTCCCTCCCATCCATATTGGATTTACTGAAATCTATCACTGGACCCTTTGCAGGTGAATAAACCCTAGGTTAAGAACTTCTGTCCTAAAGGAAAGACCCATCAAGTTGAATATGGTTTCAATAAGATGAATCCCCAAAATGCTATGAAGGGATTTATGGGAGCCATGGACAACAGTGAGTCAAAATGAAAAGGCTTAGAAGGGTTATGATGGAGACCAGTAGAGGGAGGTATTGATAAGATTATAGATTCACCCACATTTTGAAGTGTGTTCTATACTATTCTACTAAACAGCTGAGAATAATAAGTATTGTGCTTTAAACTTAGTACTATGGATAACGGAGATAAATCTAGACTGTTTGGCTGTATTATACTCTGCAGAAACCCTGAATAATTGCCAATAAAAACAACTTTTATGCCAGGAAGACTTCCCAGGAAGCAATTCTTTCACTACAAGATTAAACTAAGACAGATGATAAAGCTCTGATCCTAAACTGAGAAACTTCAGTTTCCTTAGGGCACATTGTAATAAAAGAAGTATGGATTTGGGGCAGCTAGGTGGATCAGTGCATTGAGAGCCAGGCCTAGAGACAGGAAGTCCTAAATTCAAATTTGGCTTCAGATACTTCCTAGTTGTGTGACCCCTGTAAACCTTAAAATTTCTTAGACTTGTGAATGTTGGAAATTTCAACATTGGAATGTGAACCCCATTGGCAAGGGAGGTTCCTCCTCCTCCCTTCTTAAGATTACTTTAGGACAGAAACCTTTTGCTGAACAATGGAAAGGGCTGCAGCATAGATCAAAATTTAATTATTCCAATCTCCACCCTATTCAGGGCAACAGGATTTAGGAAGGGCTGGAGCAAAGGATCAAGATTTAATTATTTGAGAATATGACCTTCAACAGACATGTGCAAAGCCACAGACCTCTGGGCGGTCCTGGGTTAAGCTAGAGCCACAATTGGCACAGGGAAGACATGGACAGTGATTGGTAGATGTGAGAACTGAGGGGAGGGAACCTGGATGGTTTCCTTAAAGATAGCGGGGTCTGAGGACTAAGGGGGTTGGTTGGAGAGGTTGTGCTCTGAGGAGCTTGCTCTGAAGGAAGCTGGAGGTGGAGGCCCCTGAGACTGTTTCTCCACTTTGGTCACGTGAGTGATAGGGACTGATCTCTTTCCTTTGCCTCAGCTATCTAAGGGCTTGGGCCTTTTGGCCCAGCCTAAACAGAAGGGGTATTTAAGCCCTATTCCCTTCTCTCCCCTTTCTCTCTCCCTCTCTCTCCTCTATCTCTAATACCTTTCTTCCTCCTGTTTGTAATTAAACTCCATAAAAGGTTGACTGCTGACTTGAGTTTTCATTTAGGAATTACATAGCTGAATTCCTTGGCGACCTTAAATTAATATATATCAGTCTTTTAAAGTGATTTCCTTGTCACACCCCATGGCAAGTTACTTAACTCCCATTGCCTAGTCCTTGCCACTCTTTTGCCTTGGAACCATTATATAGTATTGATTCTCAGAAGAAATTAGAGGGTAAAAAAATAAGTATTCTTCTGAAAACTATTGTTCTGTTTTTATTTAATGGTTAAGCAGAAATTCCCTGCTGGAATTTGTAAATATAATTCCTGTTGGAGAATGTATTAAAAACCTAATGAACACCAGAGGTTATGTTCAAAACCAATTTAACATGTCATAAATCTTAAACATGAAATGGCTACAATGGAGAGTATCATTGTCATTTTTTCTGTCTGGTCTGACTCTTTGTGACTCCATATAGACTTTGTTTGGCAATGAGGAAACTGAGGCATTTTTAAGAGAGTTGGCCAGGGTCACACAGCTATTACATGTCTGCAGTCAGATTTGGACCAAGGATCTCATCTCCAGGCCTGGCTCCCTATCCACTAAGTCACCTAGCTGCCCCACACTCAGCTGATTTTTATTCTGGTCTACATAATGAAATATTCTATGGGGAATAGGTTCCTCAAAGCCCACTCTTGATTCCTTGAAATGAAATGGAGGTAAACCTAGGCTCTAGAGGGCTTTGGTAACAGAGCACAGTATTTGGCAGTTCTTACCAAGCTAGAAAAATTTGGGGCCTTATAATGAGATATATGTCCACCTAAAGCAGTGGTTCTGCTTTCTTTCTAATGCCGTGACCTTGCAATACAGTTCCTCATGTTGCAATGAACCCAAACAAAAAAATTATTTTGGTGGCTACTTCAAAACTGTAATTTTACTACAGTTATGATTTGGAACGTTTTCATTATGATATTCATTATGTATTCTCATTGCTACAAATTGAGAGGTTGAGAACCGCTGATCTCAAGACTAATCTAGTTTAATGTCTGCCTGCCCTTTGACCCAGCTGGGTTTGTATCCCAAAGAGTAATAAAGAAAAATACATGCATAAAAATATTTAAAGTTGCGCTCTTCGTGGTGGCAAAAAACTGGAAAATGAGGAGGTGTCCATTGATTGGGGAATGGCTGGACAAATTGTGGTATCTGTTGGTGATGGAAGGAATAATGAACTGGAGGAATTCCATGTGAACTGGAAAGACCTCCAGGAATGGATGCAGAGTGAAATGAGCAAAACCAGAACATTATACACAGAGACTGATACAGTGTAGCACAATGGAATGAAACTTTTCTACTAGCGGTAATGCAATGATCCAGGACAATTCTGAGGGATTTATGAGAAAGATGCGATCCACATTCAGAGGAAGTACTGTGGGATTAGAAATGCAGAAGAAAAACATTTGCTTGATCACATGGTTCAATGGGGATATGATTGGGGATGTAGACTCTAATGTGGAAATAGGTTTTGAACAATGATACATGTAAAACCCAATGGAATTGCTCATTGGCTACAGGAAGGAGAGGGAAAGAACATGAATCATGTAACCATGGAAAAATACTCCAAATTAATTAAACTTGAAAAAAAAAAAAGACTAACCTAGTGAAGTCTGGAGAGAATCATCTCAAAAGGCTGTTAGGTGCTGAATTTTTTTAGGCACAGAAACTTATGAAGATAAGTAAGGGTTTACAGCCTGAGTTTGGGAATGGGAGCAACCACATCAATGAGCCATTTATGAAATATTGTGTAGGTATCACTTAATGGAAATGTCAGGTCCTAAGTCTAAACTGTCTATAAAGATGTTTTAAAATCCTCTCTGCCACTAAATAATATTGAGTATCCCATTCTAGAAGGGATAATGTTCAGGTCATCAAACCACATGATTTCTTCAAATCTCTCTACTGATTCCTTCCCTTGCATGCCTCCCAGGGGTTCCAGAGTTCTGTGCTATGTTTACAGCATCACAAATAGGAATTTGGATTTATTGTATTTTAGAGTTTACAAACCAATTTTAGCCAATTTTTTCAGTACTTCTAAGGTCTCCCTCTGAAATCATTTAAAGGAGTTCAATCATATTATTTACAGTGCACCTAGCATATTCTGCCTCATACTACAAAAAAGCACTTTAAGCATTTAAGAGTACAGAGCACTATGTAAACAATAGGGATGGAAAAGGTTTAGATAAAGATTAAGCTTGGGCTTCAAGAAGTTTACAATCAAGGAGATTAAATAGTAACATATCTAGAATAGGCAATACATTGCAATGGAAAGAACAATGAACTCAGTTGGAGAAGAAACTTGCATTTTATATCCCACCTCTGGCACTTTGACCCTGGGGAAGTTACTTGACTTGTCTGAACCACAGTTTCCTCATTTGCAAAATGGACATAATACTTCTAGTATTTTACAGAAGGAAATGGGAATATGTATATGTTACATAATACAGAATTACAGGATAACTACAAGTAAGGTTTGAGAACAAAGTGCTTTTTAAGGAAAAGCTTTTAAAAGGGTGGGAACTCAACTTGTGAAGAAAGTAGGGAAGAACTTTTCAAATACCAGGAATAGCCCCAGTATGCAGGTGCCTTGGGAGGTGCCTTTAAGGTGGGGGAATCTTAACTTTAGTCCACAGATTTCTAAACAGAAGAGTGAATTTCAGAAGTCCTATTTATGTCTTGGGAAGAAGGGGCAAAGATTTGAAGGCCAATATTGCAGTAGTTCAGGGCTTCTTATGCATCCAAGGAAAGAAGGAAAGCCTACCAGTAAGGGCATCTGGCCAGTCCCCTAGGGCTGTCCTCATTCTCCCATTAGGAGCAGAGACATTCCGTTCTTCCACTCACCTTACCCTTCTTGTTATGTCTTCAGTTTTGGCACTCTTTCCTGGGGCTGGGCAGTCCTGCTTAAAACTCAGGCTTTATCTAGTCAGTCCTAGATGATGCTTCACCTTTCATCCAGCCATTTGCCAGGTTCTAAAGTGCTTCCTAGAGCTGGCACTTGTCCTGTTGCAGCACGGACACCTTCTGACCCTTATTTCTACCTCACTCTTTTGTTCCAGAACAATTATCAAATCTGCATTGGCATTGCCAATGTTAATCTTGTCAGTTGGTCAAGCATTTATTAATTTAGTGTCAGTAATAAAACTGAGCAAGTGTGCCCCAGTGCCAGTTAAGCTCTAGGATCTGGGGCAAATCACTGAACTTTTTCGGAGCCTTACTAGTCCAATCTATAAAATAAGAATGCAATCTGTACATCCTTCTTCTCCTCCCAAAGAATAATTAACTAACGATAAAAATGTGAAAGCACTTTAGAAGCTGTAAAATGCTGTAGAAAGAAAAAGAAAGTGTGTGTGTAGTTACATTATTCATTTGCTTGGGGCACGATGTGACTTCAACTCAACATGGAACAATGAAAAGAGCCCTCAGCTGAACTAGAAATGATAGGACAGAAGAACCCTCGTTGGGGAAACAAGGAAAAGCAGAAACGAGGGTTTCTCTATAGTTCTCCTGGCAACCCCCACGTTAGAACTCCCTTTGGATATTGCCCTCTAAATGCGGAGCCACGAGGTGGCGCAGGGGAGAGAGCGCTAGCGCTGGCCCTGAGTTCAAGTTCTCAGTAGCTTCACAAGTCCCCGAACCTCCCTCAGTTTCCCCATTTGTAAAATGAAAATAAGTCAAGGACTCCTCCTTGACCCCGCCGGGCCAGAATTGTTGTGCATTACAGTCCCGTATGAATGCTCGCCACGAGGATGGCGAGAATGATGGTTATGGTACTATGTTCTGGAGTCTCAGGTCCCGTGCTTGGCACAGAAAAGCTAAAGTGTCTGCAGTTGGTTTAATGAAGCTCAGAGGTCGCAAAGAGCACGTCTCCGGGCCAGGCGGGCCCAGAGCCCGCGTCAATGGGAACAAGCCCAACAAAGCTCCAGCACTGGTCGAGAAAAAAGGGTCGCGTCCACTTTTTCCTCCACCCTCTCCCTACACCTTTCCGGGACGAGGCCCTGCCCTGGGACGCCCGGTCCCATAGAAGTCGCCCCGACCTTCCCCGGCGGCGTTTACGTGGCCGTCAACGGGAAGAACGCCGCCTTCTACTCTGCGACCCTCTAACGTCATTCCCCAACCCCGTCCCGGTTGCCTCGCGCCTCCAAACTCCCTCACTTACCCCAAGGAACCAGACGACTGGAGCTCAGGGCCGGACCGGTTCCGGAAGGAGGCCGCCAGTTCCGAGGTTGAGGGACGACTGTGGCGGCGGAGGGGACCTCGCAGTTCGGGGTGCCCTCCCCATTGCCTGAGGAAGGGCTTCAGCGACGTCAAGCTCGGATCGTCTCCTTAATGGGATGCCTGAGCAGAGCAAACGTTTTTGAGGGCCTACAGTGCTCCCTATTTCGAGGCAGAGGCTCAAGGGCCAGATGTCATATGTCTATCTGAGTTAAGGCGCCAGAGGCTGCCTATCTTCGTGTCCCCACCCATGTCGGCCGAGGCCCCGCTGGAGGGGGAGTGACGAAGAGACTCGAGAGGCCGCCTGACCTGGGGGCGGGGCGAACATAGCGAAGCTGAGAAGGGAGGGACTCACGCAGGGGCCCGGCCAGAGGAGAGGACTCACGGGGCCGGCCCCCAGGGAGGCGGAGAAGGGAGGGGGGAAGGGGCGTGGATTGGGCGGTCCCGCGGAGGGGGGAGGGGCGCTTCTGAGGCGAGGGACGCGGGAGAAGGGGCAGGCGCGCGAAAATGGCAGCGGCAGACGAGGAGCCACAGGCTAAAAAGCCGAAGGTGGAGGCTTCGCCGTCGCTGAGGTGAGCGCAGCCGGGGTTGATGGGCGCCACGTGGGGGCCGGGATGAACTGAGCCAAAGGGCCGCCCTACACGGCCCTGGCCGGCTCCGAGCCAATCAGCGCGGCCGCTCGCGGGGAGGGGGTCCGGCCCGGCCCCACGTGGGCGCCTCCGCGCTGTGTCCAGTCCTGGGCAGAGGGTCTGGCGCTGTAACGCGGAGCGTTATCTCCACTGTTTTGCCGGGATGGGGGTGGGGGGTCAGGGACGGGAACGGGGATGGGGAGGTAGAGGGTCCAGAGGACGGTCCGGGCGTCGGGAAGGTCAGCGTCCGCGAAGACCCTGGCCCGCTCTATGGGGCTTGCAGGGAGGAAGGGTCTGGCGGGGTTTGCGGAGCTAAGTTAATTCCTATTCCACGGTGGAGGGTGGGCTCGTGTTTCCCTACCCAAACCTGTGTCTACTTTATACCTAGTGGGGGGAAAAAGTTACATATTCATTCGCTCTTTGGTAATTAAAGGAATGAATGCTCGGACCCTCTTGCTTCTCCACTTTGAACACACACACGCGATGGTGAATTCAAACTAAAACATCCCCTTTAGACTTGAAAACTACCCAGTCCAGGTAAAAAGAAATAGGAATAAGAAACTATTTTAGACTCCTCACTACCACCCGCCTCTGTGCGGGTCACCCCTTTCCCCACCCATTCTTTCTCAAGTAAAGAAGAAGAAAAACTAGGTATCTGCCAACTTGTGGGATAGAGTTTGCTTCCAGCAAAGCCTGTGCTGTTCTTCGGTGTGTTCCAGACCCGGCTAAGCACCACGATCTTGGCAGGTTTTTTCTGATCTTCAGTAACTACCGAATGGGAGTGCATGCAGCCTGCTTCCTACTCTAGAGATGAGGACCCTATGAGATCAAAATCAAAATGCTTGGAAACCACGTCTCACCGGTGAAAGGGGTTATGTTAAGTCATGTTTTTGCAGGCAGTGAGGATGGTTTTTGAAAACTCCTCGCCTGGCCCTTAGGAGTTACTTAATAAATATTTATTGACTGACTGTATAGGGTCTAGGGAAGAGAGCACTGAACCTACCTCCTGAAGGTGGAGATAATTCAAATCCCCTGGATTAGAATCTTCACCCTGCTATGGACAAAAGTTTGGCCTTTCTTTTCTCATTTAACTCCTTTGTAAATTGAGGATGGTTGGACTAGGTGACTTCTAATGGATCTTCAAATCTACTCCTGTGATCTTAAATCCCTCTGATCTGTACTTTTGATTACTTTAAAACTTGGTAGTTAACTTTTTTGTCTCAAAATTTTTTGGTGATCTGGACCCCTTCTTAGAATGATGTTTTTAAATAATTGAAAGCAAATGCTGAATTTCAGTTGGAGGTTATTTAAAATAAAGATAAAGTTTTTTTTCCCCTATCCAAGTTCACAATGTATGTGGACTTCAGAAAAGAACCTTTGCCTTACGTTGTTCCAATGTGCAGCTTATGCCCAGAAAGAAATTACTACCATCCTGAAGCATTTTTTAAAAGGATTTGGTCAAATACATATTCACAAATCTGATACATTCTAATTATATTAGGCTGTGGGTGGTCTGGTCTTTTTCATATTGTTCAGGGTAATGCTTCCATGCTTGTAAAACCTTTTTGTGCATCTGGCTAGGCCTTATTTTTTAGTTTTCATCTCACAGAGGGATGCTAGGCAATAATACCAAGTCCTTATCAGAGTTACACATAAGTCCAGGGGGCAGAGTTTACAAAGACTACACCCAATGTAGGACTCTTGAGTTCAGTCCAGGTCTTGAGAAAAATAAGAAGTAGAGGAGGCATCTGGGGTGCTCAGTGGATTGAGAGTCAGGCTCATAGATAGGAGATTCAAATCTGGCTTTAGACACTTCCTAACTGTGTGACCCCAGGCAAGTCACTTAACCCCCATAGCCTAGCCCTTACAGCTTGTTTGCCTTAGAGCCAATATACAGTATTGATTCTAAGACAGAAGGTAAGGGTTAAAAAAAAAAAAGCAAACTTTCTTGCCACAAGGCAAATTTGTTTCCACTGCTCTTATGTTTGCTCGATATAGGTAATAAAGAATTAAAAAAAAACAAAAAAACCTTTACCTTCTTAGAATCAAGGTAGAAGAATTTTAAGGCCTAGGCAATGGGAGTTAAGTCACTTGCCCAGGGTCACAGAGCTAGGAAGTATCTGAGGCCAAATTTGAACTCGGGATCTCCCCACTCCAGGTCTGGTACTCTATCCACAGTGCCGCTTAGCTGCCCCAGTCTCAGTATTCTTCTGACTTAGTCCCTTGGCACTGGCTGCCCCCATGCCTAGAATGTTTTTCCCTCCCCACCTTTGCCTCCTGGCTTTCTACAAGATTCAGGTCAGATGTCATCTTCTGTGATCTTCTTTCATCTTCTTTCCCTCTGTCATCTTCTTTCCCTCTGAGATCTCTTCTAATATGTCATGTAGATATCTTATATGTTTATTAGTTGTTTGCATGTTGTCTTCCTATAGAATGGAAGCTCTTTGAGGGCAGTTTAGCAGTTTCTAGTACTTAGTAAGTACATAATAAATACTTGTTTATTGCTAAATAAAATGACCAATAAAATTGATCCTCATTTTTCTGACCTCTATATAGTCCTTGATACTACTGACCATTTCTTTCCCCTGGAGATTATTCCAAGTTTTTATGACAGTCTTTCTTGGTTCTTCTGTCTTTCTGATCTCTCCTCAGTTTGTTCTGCTAGATTTTTATTATCCTTGTCACACTCACTGTTCCTTGGGCTAAGCTCTGTCCTTTCTTTTGGCCTGTACTTGTCAATGTTAATCTCCTTCCTCCTGCTGTTTATCCTGTTTATCTTATACACATTTTATTTGTATGTAGGTGTTTGCATTTGTCTCCTCCATTTCACTTTAAACTCCTTGAGAGCCAGGACTATTTTTTTCCCTTTTCTTTCTTTCTCCAGAGCTTAGCCTGGTATATAGTGAATTGCTTAAATGCTAGTTGACTGGCTGACTTGCTCTTATGTTTTCTCTCAATTCTTTCACTTGTATATATATCCTCAGCTTTCATGGGATCAATTACATGTCCCAAACTGGAACTAATTCTCCCACCCACTCTACTTCAGATTTCCCTGTTACTCTCTAGGGTCTTCTCATCTTCCCAGCCACCCAGGTTTCCAATCTTAGTGTCTTTCTTGATTACTCCCCACTCTTTCTTACCCTCTATATCTAGGCAGTTATAACTTCTTTCTGTATAATGTCTCAGCATTTATAACACATTGCTGTCAAAGTGATCTTCCTATGGTAGAGGTATGATCTCTCTTCTCAATTCTTTGTAGATTCCAGTGGCTCCCTATTACACCAAGGACCAAACAAAATCTTTTTATATTTTGAGGCTTTTGACAACCAGGCCACTCCCTGCTTTTCTAGTCTTCTTACTTTCCCTCTATTGTATCCTACTTGCTGTTCCTCAAATGTGATTCCCTGTTTCCTGTCTCATGGCCTTTGCACTGGCTGGCCGCCATACGTTGAGTGCTTTCATTTCCATCCTCCAATTCTTGGGATCTATGGCTTTATAATAATTTAGTGGAAGTACCACTATCTTCTTCTCCCCCAGCTATTAGTGCTATTTCTTCTAAGGTTACGTTCCATCTTTTCTAAACTTGTGTATATTTTAATATGTGTATGTGTCTCTGCTAGAGTGTTGTTTCCTCCATTTGAATATAATCCTAAGGGCAGGGATTGTTTTTGCTTTTTCTTTTTTGAGGGGAGTGAGATTCTTGAGGGAACAAGCCTTTATTAAGCAACATTATGTTCTAGGCACTGTTAAATGCTTTAAAAATGTCTCATTTGATCCTTATAACAATCCTGAGAGGTAAGTGTTATTATTATCCCTATTTTACAGTAAATCAAGGCAAAAGTTAAGGGACTTGCCCAAAGTCACACAGATTTGACTTCAGGTCTTGTTGACTCCGGGACCAGCAGCTTAATCCATTATTATATCTTGCTATCTCTATGTATTCTTAGATCTTAGCATAATGACAACCACAATAGTAAGCACCCAATAAAATCTTGTTATCAAAATGAAGCCTTTGCTTCAAAAAGGCTTTTATGTCCCAACTTATTTTACTTCCCTAGTTGCCCTGTTCTTCTTTCCAAACTTAGTGTGTGTGTCACTGTCTGATCATGTCTAGTCTGTTTTGTCCCTGGAGGCTCCTAGATTCATTCCCCTTCTGCTTGGAATTATCTCCTTGATTCAGCCTGCCAAATCTTAATGGTCTCTTTTGAAATCCTACCTCTTGCCCAGGGTATTTCCCATCTAATAATAATAGCTGATACATGTGTGTTTATGGCTGTGTGACCCTGGGGAAATCCCTTAACCTCTTAAGTGTCCCAAGTAAGTTTAATGCTTTCAGCCACAGATCAACTTTTTGATCTGCTTTGGTTGAGGAAATGTCCAATTCTAGCCAAATATATACACAAACTCACATATATATCCATACAAATATGCTTGCAAAACACTTTTTGGGGTCTTCCATTTGGATCTTATAACCATCTTGTGAGGGAGGATCCGATTTAACAGGTGAGGAAATCAAAGATAAGAATGGTTGGGGCTACAAAGTGGCAAGGGGTGGCTTTGGTTCCCAGGGCCAGCCCTGCTAACACCCTTTCTGTTTCATTGTGCTGCCTTTATAGTAGTTTTGACCCTTCCTCTTAAATATTGCAACTCCTAAACCTTCCTGATACTTTATCACCCTAGAATTTTCTTTTTGCTTTTATTTAACACTTTAAAAACTTAATTTGAGTTTGTTTTTTGATATGTCTTTCACAGTGCTGTGTCAAGTTGTAATCCTGTAAGCAACTGAAACAATTAATTTTTTATAGCATGTTCTATAATTCCATGTGTAGAGAGGTACTGAAATGCTTTTGATGATGACAATAGATTAGATTGATAGATTAAAGTAAAAATCCCTTTATTTAGTGGAGAGATCACATTGGTTAGTACTATTTTTAGGTAAATGTCATATTTCATGATAAGGAATACTAAGAGAGCTCTCAGAAGATAGATCAGTTGGCCTTTTACTTGACAGTTAAGCAATGGCCCTCATACTTATGTGAAATTGAGAAGAATGGTTGATATTGGCACAATGCAGTTTAGCTGGTCTAATACTATCCATTTATAGCTGGCAAATCCAGTATAGAACATGCAGATGAATTTACTAGGTATAAACACAGCTGACAAGGGAAGAATTTTATTATTTCTGCTCTGAGAACAGCTGATTAACGTGAACAATGTAGTTAGACAAGACTATGTACACTTGCTAGGCTGTCCAAATAATTTTCTTCTTGGCCAGATTGCCTGTTTAGACATGGCAGAAGTTAAATTGCCCTGGAAAGAAAAGCAAGCTCTTGAAAGAGAACTGAAAAATTGATCATCCACGAGTCAAGGGAACAAGTGGTTGGTAGCAGGTCAGAGGGGATAGAATACTGAAATTAGACTGGATTTAAACTGGATTCTAATTCACACTCCAATAATTACTAAGCTGTATTATTCTGGACAGATTACTTAACCTTCTTAAGCCCCAATATCATCATTTATAAAATGGGGATTGTTCCAGCATCTATCTCACCGAGTTGTTATGAGGACTAAACAAAATAATGTCTATAAGGCATTTTGGGAACCATAAATCACCAAGAAGAAATTGAATAGTTATTATCAGAATGGATTTTTGGTATGCTTTATTAAATTATATTCAAAACAACGTTTGATCAGTTGTTCTGCCATCCATAGTAGGGGATATGCTTCAGTGTTGGTGTTTGGTTTTTTTTTTTTAAACTATTGGGGGATTTGCACTGAACTAGATGCACTCTCTTGCTTGTATGATAATACATTTTATGAGATGACCTGACTACTGACTTGGATTAGTAAAAGAGCTTGTAGTCAAGGATTGGTATAGAGTTAAATTAACCACCTAGGGATCAAACCACTATTCTTGGACTGTAGGACACTACAAAATCAGTTGAATTAGCTACAGAAATATAAAAAGAAAGCCTTATATAAATTAGCCCAAATTTTGATTTGAGTACCTTAAACAAACAAACAAACCCTTACCTTCTTAGAATGGATGTGAAGGGGACAGCTAGGTGGCTCAGTGACTAGAGAGCCAAGCATAGAAATGAGAGGTTCTAGGTTCTAAGATAAGTATTTTAAAAAGAATTGATACCAAATACAGTTCCAAGGCAGAAGGACAATAAGGGCTAGACAGTTGAGGTTAAGTGACTTGCACAGCTAGGAAGTGTCTGAGGTCAAATTTGAACCCAAGATCTCTGGCCTCTAGGCCTGACTTTATATCCATTGAGCCACCTAGTTGCCTTAGAGTATCCTTTGTGTAGCAGTATCCCATCATCAATCCTTTGACTTCCTAATGAAGCCCAGCACATTTGCCCAAGTCAAATAAAGCCAAGAAGATTGAACCCAAGCCTATGATTCCAAATCCACTGCTCTTGGCAGAAAACCATGTTGCCTTTTAGACTGCCAGGATTTTTCTTGTTCATTTTTGTATTCTGTTTCTCTGAATACAAAGTCTTGAGGTGCAAAGGTCCACCACACTGCCCTGGACAGGATTTTCAAATGATGGGAGCTAGTGTGGGACTTCAAACCACCTCCTTTAATAAACTAGAAAAACCTTGAGTTTGAGTATACAGGGTAGACTTGGGCTTCTGTTCCCTTCCCAAGTTTATAGACTCAGATTGCATGTCTCTCAGTTGCTTTCTGCCAGACTTGACAAGTCTTGTCACTGTTATAACTTCTTCTAGCACTTTTTTTTTAAAATTTGGACAACTGTGTGAGGTGTGCAGAGTCACATAGCTGAAGAGCAGTAGAGATAAAATTAGAACTAATTAAAATTAATACTAATTGAGCATTTTAAAAAGTGGGCTTTAGTCAAATCATTATTTAATGAATTGATTGACAACTGAGGCAACACAGTATAGTGGAAAGTATTCTCTTGAACTTAAAAGTTAAGTGAATATTTGAATCCTACTTTTGACATTACTTGTGTGACCCTTATAAATTACTGAAACTTTCTGAGCCTATTTCCTTATCTGTATGATGAGAACAATATCCTCCAGAGTCATTGTGAAGCTCAAATAAGATTGTATGTGTAGAATGTTTTGCAAAGTATAAAAGGCTCTATAAATGGGAGGTGTATCAACTTCCTCAAACCTCTCCCTCTTTCCAACTTCTCTATGTCTGTCTGTCTCTTTCTCTTTCTTGCTTTCTTTCCTTTTTACTTTTCATCTTTGAATTAATACCATGTATTGGCTCTAAGGCAGAAGAGTAGTATGAGGTAGGCTAGGGGGATTAAGTGACTTGCCCAGGGTCACCTAGCCAGGAAGTGCCGTATTCTGCTGGAGAAGGAAATAGCAAACCTCTTCAGTATATTTGCCAAGAAAAACCCCAGGGACCACATGGTCCTTGGGGTCACAAAGAGTCACACATAACAGAACAATGAAAGTAACACAAATTTTATCTGTTACATTAAACACCAACCCTACCACTTATCAAGGCAAGTATCTTTTCCTTTTCTTCCGTCACTTAATCAACCTTACTCTCAGACTCCTCTTCCATTCTCTAGTAGCCTTCTCTCCCTTAAAAATATCTGCAACAAACACTAAATTACTCCATCCTGTGGCACATTTTTTTTTATGATATTTTATTTGATCATTTCCAAGCATTATTCATTAAAGACAAAGATCATTTTCTTTTCCTCCCCCACCCCCCATAGCCGACACGTGATTCCACTGGGTATCACATGTGTTCTTGATTCGAACCCATTGCCATGTTGTTAGTATTTGCATTAGAGTGTTCGTTTAGAGTCTCTCCTCTGTCATGTCCCCTCAACCTCTGTAGTCAGGCAGTTGCTTTTCCTCGGTGTTTCTAGTCCCAGAGTTTGTCCTCTGCTTATGGATAGTGTTTTTCTCCTAGATCCTGCAGATTGTTCAGGGACATTGCATTGACCCTAATGGAGAGAAGTCCATTACGTTCTATTGTACCACAGTGTATCCGTCTCTGTGTACAATGTTTTCCTGGTTCTGCTCCTCTCACTCTGCATCACGTCCTGGAGGTCGTTCCAGTCTCCATAGAATTCCTCCACTTTATTATTCCTTTTAGCACAATAGTATTCCATCACCAACAAATTCCACAATTTGCTCAGCCATTCCCCGATTGAAGGGCATCCCCTCGTTATCCAATTTTTGGCCACCACAAAGAGTGCAGCTATGAATATTCTTGTACAAGTCTTTTTCCTTATTATCTCTTTGGGGTATAAACCCAGCAGTGCTATGGCTGGATCAAAGGGTAGACTTTCTTTTATTGCCCTTTGGGCATAGTTCCAAATTGCCCTCCAGAATGGTTGGATCAGTTCACAACTCCACCAGCAATGAATTAATGTCCCTACTTTGCTGTGGCACATTTTTTTTTTTAATTTTAATATTATTTTATTTGGTCGTTTTCATACATTATTCACTGGAAACAAAGATCGTTTTCTTTTCCTCCCCTCCCCCCCCCCCCCCCCCCCCCCCCGCCTTTCCCTCTCCCATAGCCGACGCATGATTCCACTGGTTATCACATGTGTTCTTGACTCGAACCCATTTCCCTGTTGTTGGAGTTTGCATTATAGTGTTCATTTAGAGTCTCTCCTCAGTCTTATCTCCTCCAACCCTGTGGTCGAGCAGTTGCTTTTCAGCGGTGTTTTTACTCCCACAGTTTATCCTCTGCTTGTGGGTAGTATTTTTTTTTTTAGATCCCTGCAGATTGTTCAGGGAAATTGCATTGATACTTATGGAGAAGTCCATCACCTTCGATTGTACCACAATGTATCAGTCTCTGTGTATAATGTTTTCCTGGTTCTGCTCCTTTCGCTCTGCATCACTTCCTGGAGGTTGTTCCAGTTCACATGGAATTCCTCCACTTTATTATTCCTTTTAGCACAATAGTATTCCATCACCAACATATACCACAATTTGTTTAGCCATTCCCCAATTGAGGGGCATCCCCTCATTTTCCAATTTTTGGCCACCACAAAGAGCGCAGCTATGAATATTTTTGTACAAGTCTTTTTGTCCATTATCTCTTTGGGGTACAAGCCCAGCAGTGCTATGGCTGGATCAAAGGGCAGACAGTCTTTTATCGCCCTTTGGGCATAGTTCCAAATTGCCCTCCAGAATGGTTGGATCAATTCACAACTCCACCAGCAATGAATTAATGTCCCCACTTTGCCACATCCCCTCCAGCATTCATTACTTTGCATAGCTGTCATGTTAGCCAATCTGCTAGGTGTGAGATGATGCCTCAGAGTTGTTTTGATTTGCATCTCTCTGATTATAAGAGATGTAGAGCACTTTTTCATGTGCTTATTAATAGTTTTGATTTCTTTGGCTGAGAATTGCCTGTTCATGTCCCTTGCCCATTTGTCAATTGGAGAATGGCTTGATTTTTTGTACAATTGATTTAGTTCTTTATAAATTTTAGTAATTAAACCCTTGTCAGAGGTTTTTATGAAGATTGTTTCCCAATTTGTTGCTACCCTTCTGATTTTGGTTACATTGGTTTTGTTTGTACAAAAACTTTTTAATTTGATGTAATCCAGATTATTTATTTTGCATTTTGTAATTCTTTCTAATTCTTGCTTGGTTTTGAAGTATTTCCCTTCCCAAAGGTCTGACATGTATACTATTCTGTGTTCGCCTAATTTTCTTATAGTTTCTTTCTTTATGTTCAAGTCATTCATCCATTTTGAATTTATCTTGGTGTAGGGTGTGAGGTGTTGATCTAAGCCTAATCTTTCCCACACTGTCCTCCAATTTTCCCAACAGTTTTTATGAAATAGTGGATTTTTGTCCCAAAAGCTGGGATCTTTGGGTTTGTCATATACTGTCTTGCTGAGGTTGCTTGCCCCCAGTCTATTCCACTGATCCTCCTTTCTGTCTCTTAGCCAGTACCAAATTGTTTTGATGACCGCTGCTTTATAATATAGTCTGAGATCTGGGACTGCAAGACCCCCTTCCTTTGTGTTTTTTTTCATTAATTCCCTGGGTATCCTTGATCTTTTGTTTTTCCAAATGAACTTTGTTATGTTTTTTTCTAAATCAGTAAAAAAAATTTTTGGGAGTTCCATGGGTATGGCACTAAATAGATAGATGAGTTTGGGTAGGATGGTCATTTTTATTATATTGGCTCGTCCTACCCATGAGCAGTTAATGTTCTTCCAATTGTTCAAGTCTAGTTTTAGTTGTGTGGAAAGTGTTTTGTAGTTGTGTTCATATAGATCCTGTGTTTGTCTCGGGAGATAGATTCCTAAGTATTTTATTTTGTCTTGGGTAATTTTGAATGGGATTTCTCTTTCTAGTTCTTGCTGCTGAGCTGTGTTGGAATTATATAGAAATGCTGATGACTTATGTGGGTTTATTTTGTATCCTGCAACTTTGCTAAAGTTGTTGATTATTTCAATTAACTTTTTGGTTGAATCTCTAGGATTCTTTAAGTAGACCATCATGTCATCTGCAAAGAGTGATAATTTGGTCTCCTCCTTGCCTATTTTGATGCCTTCAATTTCTTTTTCTTCTCTAATTGCTACTGCTAGTGTTTCTAATACAATGTCAAATAATAGAGGTGATAATGGGCATCCTTGTTTCACTCCTGATCTTAATGGGAATGGATTTAGTTTATCCCCATTGCAGATGATATTAGCTGATGGTTTTAGATATATACTGTTTATTATTTTTAGGAATGACCCTTCTATTCCTATGCTTTCTAGTGTTTTTAGTAGGAATGGGTGTTGTATTTTATCAAAGGCTTTTTCTGCATCTATTGAGATAATCATGTGATTCTTGTTGGTTTGCTTGTTGATGTGGTCAATTATGTGGATAGTTTTCCTAATGTTGAACCAGCCCTGCATCCCTGGTATGAATCCTACTTGATCATGGTGGATGACCCTTCTAATCACTTGCTGGAGTCTTTTTGCTAGTATCCTATTTAAGATTTTTGCATCTATATTCATTAGGGAGATTGGCCTATAGTTTTCTTTCTCTGTTTTTGGCCTGCCTGGCTTTGGAATTAGTACCATGCTTGTGTCATAAAAGGAGTTTGGTAGGACTCCCTCTTTGCTTATTATGTCGAATAGTTTGTGTAATATTGGGGTTAACTGTTCTCTGAATGTTTGATAGAATTCACTGGTGAATCCATCAGGCCCTGGGGATTTTTTCTTAGGCAGTTCTTTGATGGCTTGATGGATTTCAATTTCTGATATGGGATTATTTAAGAAAACTATTTCTTCTTCTGTTAGTCTAGGCAATTTATATTTTTGTAAATATTCATCCATATCACCTAGATTGGTAAATTTATTGCCATATAGTTGGGCAAAGTAGTTTTTAATGATTGCCTTAATTTCCTCTTCATTTGAGGTGAGATCCCCCTTTTCATCCTTGATGCTATTAATTTGCCTTTCTTCTTTCCTTTTTTTAATTAAATTAACCAGTACTTTGTCTATTTTGTCTGTTTTTTCAAAGTACCAGCTTCTAGTCTTGTTTATTAGCTCAATAGTTCTGTCACTTTCTATTTTATTAATTTCTCCCTTAATTTTTAGGATCTCTAGTATGGTTTTCTTCTGGGGGTTTTTAATTTGTTCATTCTCAAGTTTTTTGATTTGCATTTCCAATTCCTTGGTCTCTGTCCTCCCTAATTTGTTAATATATGCACTCAGGGATATGAATTTTCCTCTAAGTACTGCCTTGGCTGCATCCCATAAGGTTTGAAAGGATGTTTCGCCGTTGTCATTTTCTTCAACGAAATTGTTAATTGTTTCTATGATTTCTTCTCTAACTAAATGGTTTTGGAGTATCATGTTATTTAATTTCCAATTAATTTTTGATTTGGGTCTCCATGTACCCTTGCCGATCAATATTTTAATTGCCTTGTGATCTGAAAAGGCTGCAGTTAATATTTCTGCTTTTCTGCATTTAAGTGCCATGTTTCTATGACCTAGTGTATGATCTATTTTTGTGAATGTGCCATGTGGTGCTGAAAAGAAGGTGTATTCTTTTTTGTCCCTATTTATTTTTCTCCATATGTCTATTAATTCTAATTTTTCTAAGATTTCATTCACCTCTTTTACCTCTTTCTTATTTATTTTTTGATTTGATTTATCTAAATTTGATAGTGGTTGGTTCAAGTCTCCCACTAATATGGTTTTACTGTCTAATTCCTCCTTCAATTCTCCTAGTTTCTCTATTAAAAATTTGGATGCTATACCATTTGGTGCATACATGTTGATTAGTGATATTTCCTCATTGTCTATACTTCCTTTTAGCAGAATATATTTACCTTCCCTGTCCCTTTTGATCAGGTCTATTTGTACTTTGGCTTTGTCAGATATCATGATTGCAACTCCTGCCTTCTTTCTATCGGTTGAGGCCCAAAAGGTCTTACTCCAACCTTTAATTCTAACCTTGTGAGTGTCAACCCGTCTCATATGTGTTTCTTGAAGACAACATATGGTAGGGTTTTGTGTTCTAATCCAATCTGCTATTTGTCTGCGTTTTATGGGTGAGTTCATCCCATTCACGTTCAAAGTTATGATTGTTATTTGTGGATTCGCTGGCATTTTGATGTCTTCCCCTAGTTCTGACCTTTCTTCTTTAGCTTTCTCCTTTTGAACCAGTGATTTACTTTAGGTCAGTCCCCCTAGTCCCCTCCCTTGAGATGCTTCCCTTTCTAGCCCCTCCCTTTTTATGCTCCCTTCCCCTCCCCCCTCTCCTTCCCTCCCTTTTTGTGCTCCCTCCCCCCTCCCCCTCCTTAATTTTCCTTTCTTTCTTGCCCTAATGGATAAGATAGAATTCAGGATCCCACTGGATCTAGATGTTCTTCCCTCTCAGATTTGATTTCACTGAGAGTAAGGTTTAAGTACTTCCACTTCACGCTCTCTTCCTCTCCTTCTCATATGAGAGTTCTTCCCCTCCCCTTCCCATGTGTATCTTTATATGGGAAAGTTTATTCTATTGATTCCCCCCCTATTTCTTGAAGTTAATCTTAGTATTATCACGGTTCCCCCCTCCCTTTTCCTTTTTTTGCCCCAACTTTCCCCAAATCTTCTTGATTCCCCAATCTTTCCCTATGCATGTTTCTTCTAACTACTCTTATGATGATACAATTTATGAGAGTTACACAAAACATTTTCCCCACATATTAATATATATAATTAGATGTAAATGTAGTCCTTATAGAAGAGAGTTTGACTTAAAGAGAAAGATAAGATTTATCTCCTTTTCCCTTTCTTTCATATTTACCTTTTCATGTTTCTCTTGCTTTCTGTGCTTGGATATCGAACTTTCCACAGAGCTCTGGTCTTTTCTTAGCAAATGCTTGGAAATCTTCTATTTTGTTGAATGCCCATACTTTCCCCTGGAAGTATATAGTCAGTTTTGCTGGGTAGTTGATTCTTGGTTGGAGACCCAGCTCTCTTGCCTTTCTAAATATCGTGTTCCATGCTTTGCGGTCTCTTAGTGTGTTAGCCGCTAAGTCATGTGTGATCCTTATGGGAGCCCCCTTGTATCTGAAGCTCTTCTTCTTGGCTTCTTGTAGGATTTTCTCCTTTACTTGGAAGCTCTTGAATTTGGCAATTACATTCCTAGGCGTTGTCTTTTGGGGATTTAGTATAGAAGGTGTTCTATGAATCCTTTCTATTTCTATTTTGCCCCCTTGCTCCAGAACGTGGGGGCAATTTTCTTTTATAATCTCCTCTAGAATAAAATCCAATTTGTTGTTTACCTCTGGTTTTTCTGGGAGACCGATGATACGGAGATTTTCTCGTCTTCCTCTGTTCTCCAGGTCCGTGACCTTCTCAGTGAGATATTTTCTGTTTTCTTCCAATTCATTAATTGTTTGGGTTTGCTTTATTGATTCTTGCTGTTTTATCATCTCACTTTCTTCGAGGTCCTTAATTCTGGTCATTAGGGACTGGATTTGCTTTTCAGCCTTGTCTGCCCTTGTATTGGCTGCTTCGAGTTCTTTTTCCAATTGAGCAGTCTTATCTGTCAGACAGCTGATCTCTTTCTCCCATTTTTCTTTCCAGAAGGTTTCCATCTTTTGGATAAGTTCCAGTTTGAGATCTTCCAGAGCTTGTTGATAGTTTCCATTTTGGGAGGCGTGTTCTGAATTTTTTTGGATTTCCTCTTCATTCTCCTCTTTCCCTTGGGTACTTCCACCATAAAAGTTTTCAATAGTCACTTTTTTCCCTTTCTTCCTGGAGGCTTGATTTTGGGCCATGTGAGCCATCCCTTTGGTGGTTTTATTTCCCTTTCCTTTTTGGTCTGGGGTCTGGGTTATAAGAGTGGTTTTTCTGTGAATTTAGGTTGCTTCAGACTAGTTCTTCCCAGCCTCCGAGCCCAGGTATTCAGCTCCGCCCAGATAATCCGTGCGCCTTGTTCAGCGCAGCCCGCCCGAAGTCCGCTGGCTTCTCCAGTGAAAGCGCCCTGAGACGTTTTTTCCTGGCAATCCCCAGATCCCAAGGACCCTGGAGTGCCCCCCCAGACAGAGACGCTCCCCACTCACTCGCTGTCCCGGTGAGCGCTCAGGTAGCTCACTCTGGTTTAGTGGGGGAGGTGGGGTGGGGGAAGGGCGGCTCAGTTCACTTTTCTGTGCAAGCTTTTCCTTCTTATTTTAGTGTGGAAATGTTCAAGCCCCACGTACCTTTGCCTCTGTGGGGTACTGGGGAGTCCTTCTGTTCCTCCAAAGGTGATTTTATGCTCCTTTGATGTAGTCTATTTCGTTCGGTGCTGGGGAGAGGAAACGTGCCGCGTCTAGATTGCAGCCATGATTACCCGGAAGTCTGTGGCACATTTTTAAATGAGTGTATTTCTCCCCAAATCTCCATTTTGAGCAAGTGCCCAGGCCAGCCTCATGCTTATTCCTTTGCTTCCCTTTTCCTTTGAGTTCCCTTTTCTGTTTTGTCATCCTCTGTTAGAATATAAGATCCTTGAGGGCAAGAACTATTTTTCTTTTTTGCTCCTGACACATAGTATGCATTTATTAAAAGCTTGATGACTGTTAACTTTAACCACTAAGCTCTTATTACAAAGGTAAAAGTAAAACAGTCTCCACCCTTTAGTTTACAAATCTATTGAAGGGAGATAACATGTAGGTGTTGGGCTATCAATTCTTCAACATATACAGCATGATTTGTGTATGTATGTACAAAACAGATGTAAAATACATACAAAATAATTTAAAGGGGAAGGTATTAGTAACTAGGGGGATCAGGAAGGGTTTCAAATGTCCCTTCAGCTAAGACCTGAAAGAAGCTAAGGACTAAGAGATGGCTGTAAGGAAAGAATGCATTCTAGACCTGGGGGACAGCCAAATGAAAAGCACAGAAACAGGAGGCAATGTTGTGAATGCACAAATAAGTGGTCAATTTATAGTCTGCATAAAGGAAAGTGATATTTAACAAGGTTGGAAAAGTATGAAAGGGCTAGGTTATGAAAGGCTTTAAATACCAAATGAAACAATTTGTGTTGATAATATAGGGAATCCAGTTTGAAATACCAATAGCCAGTCCATGAAATACAGGAGAGAAATTAGGACTGAATTTATAGATTTGAGAGCCTTCAGCATAAAAATGATGACTAAACTTGCATGAACCAAGATTTGTAGAGAAAAGAAGACCCAGGACAAAACTTTGGGTTATACCCACAGTCAGTGGACAGGATATGGAAGATGATCCAGCAAAGGAGAAATCACACATGTAGGAGAAAAAGCAATGTCATGAGCATTCTGAGAGAAGATTGTATCAAGGAAGAAAGGAGCAACAGTTTCAGATGCTTCAAAGAAGTCAAGAGGGATGAGAAATGAGAAAAAACATTTGGCCTTTTAGTTCAGTGGTGGTTTTGGATAGAGCAATCTCAGTTGAGTAATGACATGAAGCTAAATGTAATGACTTAAGAAGACAGGAAGTTGAAGTCACAATTATAGATAATCTTTTCTGATTAGAAGTTCTTTCTGGTTAAGAAATAAAGAATGCAGTTTGAGAATTCCTGGAAGTCAGGGTAGCTTTATAAAATTGGTGACTTCAAAGATGGGCCTCAAAAGGAGAGAATTCTATTCCCCTGCTCAATGTACTCCCAAGACACTCTATTACAATACTCCAGGATCTACTCCCCTGATGTCATCAAAACTCTTCAGAATATGGCCTCTTCCTACTTTTCTTACACTTTAGTCCACATATTATTCTATAGCCTGGGAAAGCTGCTACACTAGCAAGCAGTTCCTCAACATAACACTCCATCTCATTTCCATGCCTCTGGACTAGCTGTCCTCCATATCCTCATAACCACCTCTTATTTTCCCTAGCTTCCTTCAAAATTCAGCTCATATCTCACCTTCTATAAACAGTCTTTCCTGGTCCCCTGTTCCTCCCTCTCCCAATGTTGCTGCTCTCTCCTCAGAATACCTTATATTTACATGTTGTCACCAGTAGAATATAAGCTTCTTGACAGTAGCACTTTAAAAAAAAAATTCTTTGTATTACCTCCTCCATCCTTCTCCCCCAGCTTCCCAAATCTTATACCGTCTCTGACAAATAGTAAGCAAATAATAAATACTTACTAAAGTACAGGGGTGACTTTCTAGGTATATGAGATGACCTACTTAGCTATAAAGAATAACACTGGAGTAGAGCTAGAATAGTGGGAAGATGAATTCAGCTGTAATCCCTCATTCATTAAAACAAGTAAGAAACACAGAAGGATAGGTGTAAGGGTTATATTTAATGGCTGGACTTATATGAAATAATGCGGTTGCCAAAATTATTATATCTCAAGTCAGAAGTTTATTTACCAAAATAGAGAGGAAACAATTAAGTAGAGAAATGTGAAAGAAGTTAGAGAAAATACCTATACTAGTAGTCCTCAGCCAGGAGGGCCGGTGGTGAATAACCACCTCGACCTCTTACAAGATGGAATTCTTCAAAAACTAGGAAAGGAGTTGGCCTTTTTTTACTCACCAACGAAGCAGTCCGGGAGTGTGAACCAAGTTGAAGCTGAGATCCAAGCTAAAGTCTCCAGCGAAGCTCCCTTGAAGAATATCTTCATAAGACAATTCCCAGAAGAAAATCTCCACAAGACCACCCCCAAGCCAAAGGATTCCATGGCTTTCATGGTGATCTCTTGTCCCATTCCCTTTTCACAGAGGCCAATCACAGTTTCCAAATTGTCTAGCACTGCCAATGGGCAGTGTTTATGAGATTCACTTCTCTTCCTCTGGAAGTGTAAATTCTTATCAAAAGGATTCATAGATTCCTGGCTGATTGAATTTCTGAGGGTGTGAATTCTCATTTCCTGGCTATTTGAGTTGAAAGGCTGTAGCCCTCTAAGTGGTTTGCTTGAACTCCTCCACCTAGTGCTAAGTAGGGTGTTCAAGCTTTCATTGATTCAATTCAAAAATAGACAAAGGAGAATTAATTCTGTCTTCACAATCTGCTGAGGTACCAAGTAGGGGTACTTAAGTTATTGTTAACTGTAAAAATTAAAATTAATGTCAATACTAAAAATGTTATATTTTAGGAGATCTATTCATGATCATTAGAATTCAAGGAATAAAGAGGATACAAAATAAAGACAATGTGCCCATGGATGATTAGCCATTTCAAAATCCCTGAGCTTAGCTTACCACCGTCACCATGCAGGCTACAAGCCCAAGAAAGAGGCCCCAGAGGACTGCCCACTCACTAATACCCTATGTCTACAGGAAGTACTTAATGTTAGGAAGTCAGTGGGCTCCCAGGAAATGTAGTTCTTTTTTAGTGTAACAGATTTTCAATTATACGGATTACTGCTTTTGTCTCATCTCATGAGTTTTTGGTGTGTTGTCTCATTATCATTCTCCTTAATAATCTTATTTATTTCTTTAATTTGTTCTTTGACCCTAATATGTGGTCAGTTTTTATAAAGGTGCCATATGCTACTGAGGAAAATGTGTGTTCCTTTCTCTTTCTATTTAATTCTCTCCAGATGTCTATCATGTCTTGCTTAGGTAAGATACTATTCATCTCCTTTACTTCTTTTGTTGTTGTTATATTTATCTAGTTCTAAGATTTATAAATTTAGGTGCTATTGCATTTGGTGGTTGTCTTTGTTGTTGTTCGATTGTTTCTGACTCTTTGTGAGCCATTTTGGGGTTTTCTTGGCAAAGATACTGGAATGGCTTGCCATTTCCTTCTTCAGCTAATTTTACAGATGAGGAAACCAAAGCAAAAAAAAAAAGTCAAATCCAAGATCATACAATTAGTAAGTGTTGTAATAAAGAATGTAAACTGACTGGAAACTATTACTTATTGAAATGGTGAAGGTAAACTGATGGGAAATTGTTACTTCTACAAATGGAGAAGGTAAACTGAGGGGAACCTGTTTCTTCAGCAATGTCTGCTATTTTCTTGCTGGCTGTGACTAGAGAGGGCTGCCTAAAAGAACCTGAGGCTGCTTATTGGTAATGGAGGTAGAACAGAGAAATGCTGGGGGATGCCACACACACAGAGATGCTGATACACAGGGGACACTGCTCTGGGATTTGCTCTGGGGATTCTGCCTATTGTTCCCTACTTATGGCTGATTCTTCAATCTATTTCCTAACCCCCTTCCTCCCTCACTCCCTCCCTTAACCAACCCTTTTTACCCAGTTCTTCTTGAAGCCTTTGGCTCCTTCCCTCCCTCCTGAGTGAACTATAAAGATACTCTAGTTGCTTTTTTCAGTCAGGGGGTTTATTAGGATAACAGGATGGGAAACTGAGGTAAGAGGGATGAGGATTTTCCCTAATCTAAAGGAGATAAAATTGAGGGTTTGGGGAGTCACAAGTGTGACTCTTAGACAGTAAGGGAGTTGGAGGACAACAGCAGTTCAAAAATCTTCTTTCTTCTTCACAAATCAGCCAGATCTCTCAGCTTAACCCCAGAAAGAAACAAAGTTCAAAGTCTCTAAGTTTTCTCCTGGCCAGCTCAACTCTCATATAGACCACCAACTCAAAAGCTTCTTGCCTGGTCAGCTTCCACTGCTCAGGGCCAGAGAAAACAAGAGATCAAGTCCCCAAAAGCTAAGTTTTTCTTCTCAGTGTCAACTTCAACTGCTGAGTCAGAGAAAACAAACAAACAAAAAAATCAAATCAGCCTCACAAAAGTCTTTCAGCCAGCTTCAAACCTCCAGGGAGAGAGAGTGTGTCTCCCAGTCAGAGACCAAGTCCAAAAACCCAGTTTCTATTCTCAGTGAGTGTGGCCAGGAAATCCCCAACTGCCCCTCCTGGGGATATTCCATTGGAATCTTCTCTTGACAGACATCTAGAGCTAGATTTCCAGCCCTGCATCTTGGTCCACAAGTCCTACAAAAACTCTCTCTCTCATGTCTCTATCATAGTGTATAAGGCCAGATTTGAACTCAGGCCCTCCTGACTATAGACCAGGCAGTCTATCCACTGTGTCACCTAACTTGCCCTGATAGCAATTGGTGCATAAATATTTAGTATTGTTCTTTCTTCATTATCTATGGTATCTTTTAACATAATATAGCTTTTTTCTTTGTTTGAGATCATGATTACTATTCTTTTACATCAACTGAAGCATAATAAATTGTGCTATAAGTACTTAGTTTCACTCTGTATTTTTAAATGTGTTTCTTGTAAACAATGTTTTGTCAGGTTCTGCTGTAAAGCTGGAAGGAATTGTAAGGGGTGGGGAAGGGGTTAATTTATAAAAAGGTTTGGAATGGAATATTTTAAATATGACCCCCAGGAATTTAATTTATTCCAAAGAGATTTATTTATAGTTTATTTACAAAATATAGAAAGAGTGAAGTAAGAAATCAGAGAGAGGGTAGGGTAAGATATCTAGCCCAAGTACTAAATTACTCCCGTCTCCTGGCTCAGCCCAGGCAGGGAGAGTTAGTCCTTAGCCAGCCTCGGCAAAGCTGAGGACCTGGGAAAGTCTCTCAAGAGGTAGGTCTCTCCTGAGGCTAGTTTTCCCAGTTAATCCAGGAAAGGAGTCAGCCTTTTCACTCACCATGTGTCAGTTCAAAGGAAGAGATTCAAGAACAGTCTCACCAGGAACAGGGCCTCAGATCCAGTCAGCAGATTCTTTTCCAGTCTCAGCTCCAAAGAATAAAGAACTCCTCTCACAGGAAGTTGTAATTCCTTTTAAAGATGCTTTCTGTTATGTCACTTCTTCCACTTTTTATGTGGACAAATCATAGTCTAAAACCTTGTTTAGTATTGCCCAGGAGGCAGTCAGTTGATTCTGATTCATTACCCACTATTGCACATGTAGGTCACAGACCTCCTACTTAATGATTAAGTGGGATGTTTACACTTTTTATGATTTGATCTAAAAATGGGCAGATCTCCCCACTCAGCTGTAAGTAGTGTGTTTACACTTTTGGTGATTAAATCTAAAAATGAGCATGGGTTACAATTTAATATTCACAATCATGGGAAAGTTAATTTCATTTTCACAATCAGCATTAAATTTCACAATCAGAGTTAAATTTAATCTTCCCAGAATGAACCTTAAAATATCACTTAGTTCAACCACCTTAAGTGTTTTGAGTCAAGAGAAGGGTGTTGGCTTTCCCAAAAGTATCAGAAGCATGGAGTATGTTAGTTGTTATAAAGTAGAGGCAAAATTTACTTTTAGCTTAATTTTGCAACAAAGTCAGTAGTGGGATTGACTTGCTTATTAAAGTTAGTTGAAGCAGATACTTGTAAAATTCTTGAGGTCAGCTATCTCCAATTAAACAGATGATTAGCAGCTATACTAAAGGAAGGAATTGGGCACTTTTATTAAACTTTAAAAGGCTGGTAGGGTATGAGTATTTCATTTTAGCAATAAACAAAACTTTTAACAAAGCAAATGTTTCATAAATGTCAAATATATTTTTTTAAAAGTAAAAATGTTAACAACTGAAGAGACTTAAAATATTAGGTTGTGCTACTGACTTTTAACCCTTCTCTGCTCAAAATGCCCATCTAGCTTTGAACTTTAATAGCTTTTTCTACAGATATAGGAAGAAATCTTTTTTCATCTTTTGAAATAATTTCTTCTAAATTGAAGCAGCATGGCAAAGTGGATAGAATACTAAGCTTGGAAGTCAGGAAGACCTGGCTTCAAATTTGAACCCAGACACTGTGAAGGGTTAAATTTTGAGGGGTAGGAGTTTGAATAAAAGCCAGTATGTAGTTTATTAAATGGAAAACAGTTAGTTTACAAGTAGGAAAATATGAACGGGAAATAGGAAGGAGGAAAGTGAAAGTAATCTTACAATAGCTTGTAACTATATCCCAGATCCCAATCCTAACTAAATTTCTCTAAAAAATCCTAAATCTGTCTGCCTCAGAGGGCAGTATCTTTTGCTAGACCGAAACCCTAGCCTACTCTCTTACTCTCACTATCTAAAAAATATAGGCACTATCCATCTACCTTATTTACTCAGGTTATTAATAATCAATAAGGCTATTAAGGCCTTAATTCTATTCTCTGTCTCCAACCAGAGAGAGTGCTAGCAGCACAACCTCTCCCCTTGAGACAAAAAGTCCTTTGCAACTCTCTACAACTGACTAACTCCCCTTGGCCACACCCTTTTAACTGTCACTAACTGACAAGTGGCACAGCAGGGGGTCTCTGACAACCAGCACAACGGGATAACTTACTGAAAAATATTATTGCTCCTTTTCCTCTTAAATATAAAAAAGTAGAAATAATAACTCTTAATAACACTTAATAGCTTGTTGTCTGGTAGATTGCTTTATTGTTCTCAACCTCAATCTCATCTGTAAAATAAGGATGTTAGACTTAATGACCTCTAAGATCCCTTTTAGTTCTAAATCTGTGCACCTGTGACCTATCACTGAAGATTTTAAAAGGTAAAGAAAGCTTTATTTAGTTATTTGTTCATTTATGGCCTAAGAAATCTAAATTGGGAGTTCCATAGACACCTTAAAGGCGGTCCATAAACTTCGGGGAAGGGGGAATCTTTGTCTGAAACAGCATTTCCTTTAATATAGCTTAAAAAACAACCACCCTAATTCTGAGGCAAGGTACCTAGACTTCATCAGACTGCCCAAGGTGTCTGTTGATGCAAAAAGGTTTGGAAACCCTACTCTGGAGGCAGCTAGGTAGCACAGTGAATAGAGAACCTGGCCTGGAATAGAGATCTTCTGGGTTCACATCTGGCCTCAGAAATGTCCTAGCTTGTGGATCCTGGGCAAGTTACTTAATGCTGATTGCCTAGCCCTTGTCAATCTTGTGCCTTAGAATTAAGAGAGAAAGTAAAGATTTCAAAACAAAAAAACCCTAATCTAGATGCTCAGCAAACTTTTTCTAGTTCATGGAGTGAACTTTCAAAAATACCATCAACATTTTTTGAATGGTTCCTCTATGACAATTAACAATAGTTGATTTAATGGGGAGAATTGTCAAATGGTGAATACTGATATCGATTCAACAGATACTTATTGAGCACTAATAGTTTTTGAGGTACTGTGTGGTAGGTGCTGGGGTTACAGTGGCAAAAACAAAACATTCCTGGTGCTTGGGGAGTTTATGTTTTCTTGGAGGAAAGTTAAGTTTCTAGGGATCACCACTCCAAAGAAATGGAACCTTCACATTTATAATTCTTGCATATAAAAATATTTATGGGCTTTCTTTGGAAGAAAGAATTTTTATTTTAATTAGTTACAGAGGGCAGAGCTAGGACCAATGTATAGAAATTTCAAAGGCAGATTTTAGCCTAATCTAAGAAAACTTTCCAATAATTAGAATCATCTAAAAATGGTATGTTCTGTCATGTGAGGGTGGGAGAGCCTATCACTGGAAATATTTAAGCAGGGGCTGGACGAGTACTTGTCAGAGATGCTGCAGAGAAAATTTATTTCCTTGACTTGATGACCAAAAATTTCTCTCTATCCTCAAAATACTTAGAAATGGAAACAATCAGCTTAGAATGGGGAATGTAGTGAGAGGTTGAAGACATTGCTTAATCTTATTCTCCCAGTTTTTAAGTCTCTTCCTAGAAGAGGCAATATAGTATATCATGAAGAGCCCATACTAGAAAAGAGCCATAGTAATAGAAGAAAACTTGAAACAAATATTTACTGTTTGAGGGAATAGTTGAATAAATTATGGTATATGAATATAATGGAATATTATTTGTCTTAAGAAATAGTAACAACAAAGAAATCGAAGAAACATAGGAGGACATGTGAAATAATGCAGAGTAAAGAAAACAGAACTAAAAGAATACATATACTCATTATGATTACATTAATGGAGGCAATTTTAAACAGCCACAAAATCCATCTTAGAAACACTGGAAACTTTGTTACTATCTTGTTAAAATGAATAGACATGGCTTTTGTTGCTTTTAATAACCAGTAAATATAGAAGATATGATATGGCCTACTTTATAGATGACTGGCTTTCAAGAAGAAAAGTCCTGGATTCAAATCCTATTCTAATGCACACTGGCCACATGACTATGGGTAAGTCATTTATTTTTCAATGATATAGGCACTATCTTTCTAAGACTATACTTTATTAGCTGTTTTCTACTGAACTGGTAGAGGGAATATCCACACTGGAAATCCGGCCCCCCAAACCCCCACCCCCCAACACAAATGAAATCACACATCTAGACAAAGGCTTGTGCCTATTAAGTCTCTTCTTTTTTTCTTCAGTAATTGAAGGATAATCCTAGTCCTAGATCTTTTGAATAATGGAGAATAATAAACTGAAGAGATATTAGTAGTATTTTCTACAGATTAGAAACTGTGAGAATACCAAAGAGATGAGAGATTTTATGTATTAAAGGAATTGATAATCTTATTTATGGGGAATGGGAGTTAGGGTGAGAAATAAAATTTTGAAATGAATAACAGTATAAATGACAAATGAACAAATACTAACATGAGAAATACAGAATGCTTTTGGGACTCAGAAGAGGAAAAGACAATTTGGAAATTGTTGAAAACCTCTTCAGTGTTAATTTATTATTCCATACACTACCACTTTCCAGGTATAATAAGAAATGTTATCTTTTTCATAATACTATTATGTGGACTTTCCAGAGAAATGGGAATGCAGAGGAAGGATGTAAAAATGTCTTTTTCTTATTTCAAAATTAGTAGAGAAAGATTGATGTATTATTTTTTAAACCCTTACCTTCCGTCTTGGAGTCAATACTGTGTATTGGCTCCAAGGCAGAAGAGTGGTAAGGGCTAGGCAATGGGGGTCAAGTGACTTGCCCAGGGTCACACAGCTAGGAAGTGGCTGAAGCCAGATTTGAACCTAGGACCTCCCGTCTCTAGGCTTGGTTCTCAATCCACTGAGCTACCCAGCTGCCCCCAAGATGGATGTATTCTACAACCAGAGGCTATAGAGCAAAGAGAATAGAGTGGGGAATTAGGTTAGGGTAAGGGGAAGAAGGTTGAGAGAACAAGATAGTGGAGGGAAAGACTGCAATTCCAGAGGAACATTCTCATCTCAAATAATGGGGAAGTTTAAATTTTATTTTAGCTAGTATTTATATATTGTTTTTAGGTTTGCAATGCACTTTGCATATGCTAATTTATTTGGTTTGCAAATATTCCTAAAAATATTTGTAAAAAAATTTGTTAGTGTTACAAAGCAGGAATTGTATTTAGTATTATGTTTGTTAAGATAAATAAGGTTGGTTCTGCTCTTCTGACAAAATAGTAATTTAACAAAGTATTGTACAATAATGGAATGATTACAGCTATGGAGTAATGGAATATTCTTAGTTCTACAATGAGAAGAAATTACTTTTTTAAAAGCTAGATATCAAATAAGCAAATAAAATTAAAGAGCTTTTACACAGAAAATAATGCATACAAAATTGAAAGGAAGTAAACAGATGGGGAAAAAATCATTACTAAAAAGATTTCTAGTAAAATCTGAAATTCAATATATAAGGAACTGACAAATTTATTAAAGTGTGACACATTATCAAATAAGCAAAGGATATGGACTGAAAGGCAAATGATCAAGAGTCACCTGAAAATGTTTCCAAACTCTTGATTTGAAAGTACAGATTATGAATATCTGGTACCACTGTGTACCCATTAAATTGGCAATAACTGCTACAAAATGAAAAGATTCAGAGTTGACAGGATGGTGGAGAAATAGGAACAGTATTAAACTTTTTGGTGTTCCTGTGAAATACTGAAGTTTTTTTAGAAAGTAATATGTTATAATTCAGCAAGCATTATAAAGCCCCATGATCCAGTAACTCCACTTCTACAACTACATTTTAAACATGTTTTTGGCAGTAAGAAAAAGACATCTCTTTACAAAAATATTCCTATCATCATTACTCTTAACAGTACCAAACTTGAAATAATCCATATGCCTGGTGATTAAAAAAGTGACTAAACAAATTGTTATTTTATTTTTAAGAGACTTTTATTTAACAATCCTTGCCGCAATAATTATGAAAATATAATTACATGTTCATAATTATAACTTAATCTAACAAAGTCTTGCTTTGTTGGTTTCCTGTGTAAGCATGATGGATGCTGATATCCCAAATTAAGGTCTGTTTATTTTCTAACAAAGCCAGGAGGGGTCACTTGAGAACAAAAAATAGCCTAAGTACTTGCCTCACGTGCCCTCATGGTCTCTTTTGTCAGATTTCTGAGGGTAAGCTATATTGTACTGTATTGAAATGGCTGTTAAGAGCTTCTGCCTGGATAAACAAATGGAATGAAAACAAATTGTCTTTCTTAAAGGCAGGGCCAAGGAAATTTCATGTTCTTTATAGAGCTTATTTTAAAAAGTTCTTCCTAAACAGTGCAGGGATTTTATGTATCCTTTTCAACTTGTGCTTGTTTTGCTGATTCACGTTATTTAAAGAATAGATTTGTCATTTGTAAGAGAAGATAGCTGGTCAGATGTGTTTAAGACTTTACAAAATTTTAAATGTACATAATCTCTTTTGATCTTCACATCCTTGTTAGGTAGATGCTACAAGTATTAATATCACCATTATATAAATGAGCAAACCAACTAGATAACTTACCTAAGGTCATACAGTACTGCCCAATAAGTGCCAGAAGCATAATTTGAATCAGGTCCCTGACTTGCAATCTAAAGTACTTTTCATTATGCTATTACTACCTCCCTAATGGCTTCTTTCTATCTTGGAAACCTTTGACAGTGTCTGATTCCTATGGATCATTTCTCAGAACCATGCTTTAAATACATAAAACAAAATCATTAGGATTATAATAATAAGGAAACTATATTTCAATAAATAACAAACTTAATTTATTCTAAGATTTATATTAAACACTTTTGTAAAAGTGGTTATTTAATATAAAATTTATATTAAAGAGTTTATGGATCTTAAATTAAGAACACCTATGGAAGACATGTGTTTAAGTTCCAGATCTAGGGAATTGGTGTTCCTTACAGACCTAAATTCTATGATCATATAATTTAAGTCATGTTGATAATAACTAGTACTTTATTCTGTTTGATTTACCCAGCATTTGTTTATCTGAATATGTAGAAATGGTTTGTTGGGATTTTTATGAGAAGACACATGATTACATTAGAAGTTAATATTAAATATTTCTACTTTTTGAAATGGCATTTGACCTAAAGAAAGGTAAAAATGATATCCTGATTAGCTAAAAAGTTCTTTAACTTTGATGCATTCATTGCTATGCTCTCATTAGAATACTTAGCTCAGTGTCTAGCACATGGTAAATTCTATATAAAGGTGAGTTATAATAGTGATAATTATTATTATACCAAAAGCTCCATAAAATGATATTGAATGAGATGCTTAGTTAGCTTATAGGCTTAAGTCTTAGAATCTTCTCATTGGAAGGCATTTAATCTATCTCTTTCCATGGCTGATGGAGTCTTTCCACAACATCCCTAAATGGATAATTCAATATTCTTTACTAGGATAAGGTGATACTATACAAATTCAAGAGGTATAGAACTCAGCAGGAGAGAGTATTGTTGCCTTTTTCTTTAACAAGAAAAAACATTTGCCTTTAAGAAATGAAGGTAGCTATAAAGTACAACAGAAACCTCTGATCTAAATCCCTACCAAAGATTGATAATCAAAACCCTAGCAGACTACCAACATTCTGTGCACCAAGTCAGAAATTAAATTCTTTCAATATTTTGTAATGTTAAAGAACCAATCTTGTGTGACTAGGATTACTCAGCAGGTTGGAAATCATCTGAGTTTTCCCTCTTGAGGAATGACTTTTTATTTTTCCAGTATTTATAATGAAGATAGATTAGTGAGGGTGGGGAGATGCTGACATTGCAAGTTAGTGATGTGGGTTGAGGAAAGGGGTGGAATTCAAGTCTATATATTCCCTTGAGCCAAGGTCATAGCTAGAACTGATTTAAAGATTAACCAGATGATACTTTGAAATCCCTTGGCAGGTAACGAGTTACCATTTAGTACAGTTCTCCAAACATTTAATGGCTTCTGTGTGCCAGGTACAGGTACTAGAAATAAGACAAGAATTAGAATAGCCCTTTTCCTTAAGGACCTTACAATCTAAAGGAGATCTGGAGTTGGAGACACTTGGACTAATGAAGAACAGATTTGTACTGTGTAGAAAAAGAAATATGCTCTTTTTTCTTTATTCAGAAAAAGTATTTCATTGATTATCTCTGTAAATATCCTGAAAATTATGTATAATTAAATTTGTTTAAATAATTTAAAATATACTATGGAAGAGGATACACTCTAAGGACAACTTATTTTCAGGGTAAGGAAATAAGCATTTATGTAGTGCCTACTATGTGCCAGGTGCTGTGCTAAGTACTTTACAAATATTATTGCATTTTATTCTCTCAACAATCTTGAGAGGTAGGTGATGTTAGTATCACCATTTCACTGTGACTTCCCTAGGGGAACACAGCTAATAAGTGACTGAGAGCAGATTTAAACTCATGTCTTCCTGCACTGTACTACCTAGCAGCACTCAAGTACAACTGAGTAGTCTTTAGTAATTATAAGTTGAGATTTTTTTTCTGTCAGGTTTTCTTTGAAATGGTTCGCATATGTATATGTAATTTCTTCCTCTGAGAAGCCATCTGCCAGACTATATATTCAGAAATGCTTTTAAATGGATTGTCTAATTGAATCTGAGTTCTTAACAATTTAGTCTTCCCCCAAAATTTTACATTTAGATAAAATATTTTCACTTTTGTGTTAAAAAATGTTTCAAGAGCGCAGCTGGGTGGCTCAAAGGATTGAGAACCAAGCTTAGAGATGGGAGATTACTCTCCCTGTCAAGCTGGTCCACTCACACTTGAGTCAGTTTGGGGAAAAGACAACAACGTTATTATAACTAAGTCAGCTGGGGCTAACACTTAAGAAATGGCTGGCAGGGAAAAGTTTTGTGAGGAAATCAGGGAAGGTGTCCCTAGTCTAACTACCCTTTCCCTCCCTCCTCAATTTGGAGACCCAGGCCCTGGCAGCCTTGGGCTCCCTGAGAGAGTCAGGCTTGGCTTGCCCTGGTCTTGGCCCAACTGGCATAGTTCATACCCAGGGCACCAGGAACTGTGAAGTAAGTTTGACAGAATCATTGATAGCTCAATATCTTCAGCTATCACTTCAGTTGGGAATTGGTCAGGGGGGAAGTTGTCCAGTCACCAGGAGAGGAAAAAGGTGAGTATCCCCTCAGGAGAAAGTCTTGGCTAGACCTCCCTCCTAGGCTTCTCATGGCTGAAAGAGATCTAACTGAATTTCAGTCAGAACCTAATGGCTTCTCAAAATTCCAGACCTCCTGGGCCCCTCCCCTGTCAAGGTGAGCAGATTCAGCAGCACTTCAGCCCATCAATTTTTCTTGAGTGCAAAACCTCTGTCACAATCCTCCATTTTCCTGTTGTTAGCGTGGTACCACCATGAGCCCACGGAACTTACTTACCCTCTGTAAACCTTAAAATTTCTCAGACTTATGAATGTTGGAAATTTCCCCATTGGGGAATCTTCTACTTGAAAAATTCCCTAGCATATGGTGAGAGCTCTACTTGAGTGTGGGGGCTCATAGCTATGGGAGTGTCCCTGCTCCACCCTACTTAAGACTGCTTTAGGACAGAAAACTGTTTGCTAAACAATGAAAGTACTTTGATACATGCTTATGGAAGGGACAGGAAGTTCTTTGAGTCATGACTGTTTTAGAATTGATACAATTGGATACTAAGTACCTATAAAGGTGGGGCAACTTGTGAACTACTTAAGCCTAAAAGGGTGATAACTTATTCAGAGGTTTTTTCTTAATGAAATTTGTTGACACAGCAGCATTTTTTCCTGACTTACTAAAGAGATTAAAACTACTCAGCTGTGAATTCAAAATGGGCGGTCCTTTAGAAACATCTACAGTGATTGGTAGATGTAAGGACTTAGGGGAAGTGATAGAGGAGATTTTGCCCTTAAAAATAAGAGCTCAGAGAAGAGCAAATAAGATCTCGATTTCTGATTCTCATTCTGGAGGATCTCATTCTGAGAGACTCATTTCCTTGAGGACTGATGCTTGAGGACTCTTTCCTTGGAGATCTCTTCGAGGAGAAGTGCTCTTGGAGGAAATCTCATTCTGAAGGAGAGCTCCTTGAGGAGCTCCTCTGAGGGGCTCTGTCCCTCTGGGGTAGGAGCTCTGGAGGCTCTTGAGAGAAGCCCTTTGAAACAATCTCTGGCTGGAAGACTCTTTGAGGAAGGACTCTGGCCTGGTGTCACTAGTGTCCTTGTTTAGTCAGACCTTGTGGTTAGTGTTAAAAAACTGACTGATTTCTCTTTTAAGACTCAGGTCTAGGCCATATTGGCTTGAGGCCCTTCATACTTATTCCTTTCTTACTCTCTCTCTTTCTTTGATTTCTCATTGTATTGTTAATTAAAATCTCTATAAAACCCAATTGACTTGGGTATTTGAATAATTGGGAATATTTCCCTGGCGACCACCTTATATTTGATTTTAAAACCCAAGACACTGTAGTGAAACATATTTCTGTGGTCAAATTTACTCACCCTCTCTTATATCTATCACAATTTATATCTTCCACTATTTTAATCACTACAGTTTAAGACCTCAACCATTTAAAATCTCACACCTCTCTATTTCTATTCTAATCTATCTATGTTACTTGTTGTTCCCACCTAACCACCTCCCCTCTCAAAATAATAAATTTTATCCTAATCTAAATATTTGCTAACCTAAGGCCCTATTTTATGCTAAAGGCTGAGTCAAGGGAAGGGGTAGGATCATGTGTCAACAAAGTTTTAACAATATAGCAATTTCTAAATACAAAGGTCATTCCTATTGCAATCAAAATAAACTTTAACTCTTAAGTAAAATTGAACTATGCATTATGTAATACTAATTCCAATGTAACAATACATAACATTTATATATATGTATATATACTAACTTATATCTATTTAAATCTGGTTTATTCTGTATCTGTGTTACCTCTCTAGTTACAACATTCTCTTTTCCACCCTAAATTAATCTTTCCCCATCTATTAATAGTTACTATGTTAACTCTTTCTTTTCTATTTATATTAGTTGATTAGATCGTATATTACATATATGTAATGCACATGTCTGGGTTTTCTACACATTTACATGTTACATGTTTGTACACATATATACACATTCTCTGGCTTGAAGTCATCCAGACAGGAAAATCATTTCCTTCCCATCTGTATGAGTCCTATTAGAGATCTATTTACAAATATACAATTTCATGGGCTATTCTTGTTTACCAATCAGCCCCTAATATCAGTGTGAAATTTGATTTGTGTCCCAAAATATGTAATGATGCATGCTTATACTCACGAAAATCTTCTGGACCTCCTCTTCCTCATATTTGCCTGATGCTCAATCATCTTCTGCATTCTTGTACCATGTTTTGTGTGCATGTTGATGTAATTCCCTAAATGTGATGTTAATGTGATCAACGATTAATCTTATGTGACCCGTTTTCCTGAAGTTCTTTCCCTTAATGTCTTTGATTCAAAGTTCTTTCCGATTGTTAGTGTGTCTTCCATCCTTGTTGTTGCTTGAAGTTGTCATAGGTCCACATATCTTCACCTTTACTGGATACATACTTGATTGTTGTCTGAACTTGAAAGATGATCTCAGGTATCCGGAACTACAGGATCATGCATGTATAATATTAATGTGTGCATGCATGTAAGAGTGGATTTTCATGTGCACACTGCACATATTCAGGTGAGATTCTTCAATAATGAATGTAGGTGTCTTTCTTAATGTGTGATTGTAAGGCAAATATTATTTTCCTATGTGGTTAATTGTAGAGTTTATAAATGGAGATTTTGAGCCAAGGCGGCCAACTTATTGTTGTGAACTTTGATTTAATTTGAGCAATTTTAGGATAAGAAACTTGCTACCTCTCAGAATCCATTGTTCCATGAAGATAGGTGCCAGCAGAGACCATAAGCTGCACCAGAAGATCCAGAGTGAACTTTGGGATGTAAATTGAACTATAGGTGGTTGAAATGCCTTTGTTTTGAATGTATGGTCCTATGACAAGAGGGACTGCCCCCAAATTGGCTTTTTATCAACCTAGTAATCATTGGTTTTGTTCTCTTTTCCTTTTATCCACAAATTATTGCAATTTTTAAATTGATTATGTTTCCATGATCCTTTTGGGGAAACTGGGAATATGTATAAAAGGAGATTTTGAGACTTTGGAATTCATCACCCAGACGTCCCTTATGTGACCATGAAAAATGTGGGTTTCAAGACTGTGAATTGCCCAAAGTGTAAAGATGATTTTTAGTGTCTTCATTTAAATCAAAAATAAGTTGTCGCCATGGGAAAAATTCCCAAATATGAAAATACCCAAGTCAGCTGGGTTTTATGGAGATTTTAATTAATACAAATGAAGGAATTAAGGAAAGGGAGAGAGAGAGAGAATAAGAGAAATATAGTAGGAAGAGCCTAGTCTTTAATCACTCACCACAAGATCGTCCTAAAGCAAGCTCCAAACCTCCAAACTCCATCTCCAACTATGAATTCCAACTACTCTGAATTCCAACTTGTCCAAACTCTCCCTAAATTCAGAGAGCCAGCTCCTCCAAACTAAATCCAAACTCCCACTAAGTTCAGGGAAAGACCAGCTCCTTTTAAAGAGAAATTTCTCTTATGTCACCTCCCCTAAATTTTCACATCTACCAATCACAGTAGACATTTTCCCCAGGCCTGACCATTCTTAGTTCACATCTTCTTTTGTTCTCACCTTCTCTGGGTAGACTACAACTTCACACCTCTTTTGTTAAGCTTGCCTTTTGTAAATTGCTTGACCTTTTAGTGATTAATTTAACCTTTATAGGTACTTAGCACCCTTTTGTATTAGATCTAAAAATAGACCTAGCTTAGGGTTTTTTTGCTTCACTATAAATATGAGTTGGGGACTTTTTCATTGTTCCATCAGGAGTTTACAATTTTATCTTCTCCTAAGGCACTGTCTAAGTATGGGTGGAGTAATGTTAAAATTCCCAATACATTCCTGATCAAGTACCTTCATTTATTACAATAAGGGAATAACCTTATTCAAATGTTTCAAAGTACAGTCTGAGTATTTCCCAAAATTCCATTTTCCTGCGTCCCACATTTTGTGTGATTTTATTTAAATGGCTGTAACTCCTCCCTTTTCCTCTCTTGGACCTGGGTCTGGGCTGAAGTAAGGCAGTTCTTTTGTTTTAGTTATTAATAGAAATTTATAAAATATAATACTTATTGATTATTAATTTTAAAACCCACAAGAGGTTAATAATATTTTAATCTAGGTCTGAGATGGAGAGTTGTATATATGTTTACTATTTGTTTTGTGTATTATTCTTTTTGTTTTCACTGTCATTCAGGCTGTCACTGTTCAGTATCTCTTTTGTTTCCTGTGCATTCATGGGCTATCAGTTTATTAAGGGCTGTTCTTAGGATGTCTGTGTCTGCATGGATTCTGGGGCTTCAATCAAGTTTTCTTTTGGCTTGTCACCATGGGCATAATGATGTTTAACATGGGATGCATGGAACCACAACTTTTTCCCTATTACTTTGATTGTTGTAGGAGTAGTGAGAGCTACCTCATATGGGCTGATCCACCTGGCTTCTATAGTTTTTGTATTTGGTAGAATTTTTCACATATACTTTGTCACCTGGTGTAAAAATGGAGACTTTAACCTTGGACTTAAGACCCTAGAAGTTCTTTGCCCACTTCCCAGAATGCTTTGTAATCACACTGAATTCTCACCTGGGCAAGATCACAAATTATTATTTAAAGGAGTTCGCCGCATACTGAGGTCTCTTTTCCTACTTCCACTTCTCAGCAGACGTGTCTCTTTCATGATGTAAGTGAGGTTGTCTAGGCCTCTCTGGGCCTAGACATGTGCTTTCTTATTCTGTATTTTCTTTAATCCTCAACCTTTAGTAAGCCTCTTAAAAATATAATACCCCTTGCAGAGGGAAACTTATTTCTACCTGCCTCAGTTTCCCCCAAATTTTAACTCTTACACTGGCCTGATGTTACGTAGTGAGAAATCCAGTGGGACTCTTTGCACTAGTAATCCTAGTCTTCTCAATTCTCGCAGCCTATCCTGTATCTGTTTCAGACAGGTGTGTAACTGGCATTCCTCTCCCATCATGGAAACATAAGATGGTTTAGTGGTCCTTCCTATCTATACTGGTTGTCCGTATAGTATCTCATATGGGGAAATATGTAAGTCTCCTCTGGGTTTCATCCTCAGATAGAACAGTGCAAGTGGAAGGACCTCTGTCCATTGAAGTTGAGTTTGGGCACAGCGTTTAACTATCACGGTTTTTAATTCTTTATTCATTCTTTCCACCTGTCCTGAACTTTCTGAACTGTATGCATTATGGAAATTACCCCTTATTCCCAGAGACTTATAGACTTGTTGTAAAATGCTAGATGTAAAGTGACTTCCCCTGTCTGAGTCTATGGCATCTGGAATGCTGTATCTAGGAACTATTTCTTTAAGCAGTGTTCTCACTACCAGGCCAGTGTTGTTTTTCTTTGATGGATATGCTTCTGTCCACTATAACTAAAACATATTTATATCCTCAGTCCCCAGACATGTTGATAAAATCAATCTGCAGACACTGAAAAGTTGTATAAGCTAGGGGTCACCCTCTCAATGCCTGGCACTTGAAATAATCTTGCCTGAACTTTCTACAGAAGTCAAATGCCTGACACACTCATATCATTTGTTGATATCCTTGGAGCTTCCCCAAAATGACAGACCTCATCCAGCATGGATTGCACTGCGTAATGACCTGTGGAGTGAATCACATTGCATAGATGTTGGTATAGCCTTTTGGGCAAGATGGACTTTCCTTCCTGTGCTAACCAGATTCCTTTGACTAATATGGCCCCTAGATGTTCTTGCCATGACTGAATCTCATCTCGGCAGTATGCTTGTTTGATATGGTGCTTATCCACCAGAGAGAAATTCAGAACATGGATAGGACCAAATCGGCAGCAAATTTCGCTGATACATCTGCCTTATGATTTCCTAAGGATTTCTCATTCTTGTCAGAGGAATGTGCCTTGCATTGGATCACTGCAACTTCCTTTGGTAAGTCTACTGCTTCTAAGAGTTGGTTTATGAGGTTTTCATATGCTATCCTCTTTCCAGCTGTTGTGACAAATCCCGTATTCTTTCAGGTTTGTCCTGTGGCAAATAAAATTCCAAATGCATAAGCATAATCTGTGTATATGTTAACCCTTTTTCCTTTGAACAGCATAAATGCTTCTATGAGGGTTTTGAGCTCGGCACCTTGAGCATTGACAGGACCTGGTAACAGTGCTGGTAACAGAGGGTCTTGTCCCCTGTCTGCAGCCCCTGTAATCCTTTTCCCTCTATGCACGTATGAAGACCCATCAGAATATATTTTTAAGTCAGGATCGATGAGTGGTGTGTCCCTCAGATCTTCTCTAGTCCTTTGCCCTGTTTCTACCATCTGGGTGTAATCATGTAGGAGCTCTTCCCCGAATGATAGGTTGGGGATTAGTGTAGCTGGATTCAATGGTTCATATCTATGTAAAGTTAGATTGTCATTTGCCAGAAAAATGATTTCACACTGGGATAGCCTTGAAGATGTAAATGCATGCCTGCTCTGTGATTTTACCAGTTTTTCTAGCTGGTGTGCAGAGTAAACATGGAACTTACATCCCAGCACTAATTCATTAGTTTTTTTTAACCATGAGAGCAGCAGCAGTAATACTGCGCAAACAATGTACCATGCCTTTTGCAACTGGGTCCAAGATTGAGCTGTAATATGCAGTAGGTCCTAAATTCAATCCTAGATACTGGGCTTGCACTCTAGAAGCTATTCCTTGGGCCTCATGGACATACAAATGAAAATCCTTGTTGTAATTAGGTATGCCAAGGGCTGCAGCTGTTAGGATAACTTGCTTTGAAGTGGACAGAGCATTTAGATATTCTTTTGTGAGCTTCAGTGGCTCTTCAACTTTATTTCTGGTCAGATCTGTGAGACAGTTGGAAATATGTGAATATCCTGAGATGTAGTGATGTAGTGATGTGAGAACCCAGTCGTGCCCAGAAATGTCCTAAGTTGTTTCTTTTTCCGTGGAATACTTGGCTTCTGTATATCTGCTATTCTCTTACTGGTATTTCCTTGGTGCTCTTTTCCAAGATAGAGCCTAGGTACTCAACTTTTGGGAGAACCCACTGTAACTTTCTTTTGGAGATGTTATGCCCTCTTTTATACAATTCTATTAATAGTCTCTTTGAGTCTTCCAGGAATGTTTTGGCATCAGGTGATGCAAGAAGCGAGATCATCTACATAATGCACTAGCTTGCTATGTTTGAATTTTATATTTTCTAGTTCTCTTTTCAGCAGCTGGCAGAAAATTGATGCACTCTCGCTACAGCCCTGAACTAAATGAGTCCAGCAGAACTAACTTTTTTTTTTTCATGAGAATGCAATATCGGGATGGAGGGGAATTGTAAAATATGTGTTGCTTAAGTCAGTTATGGTATGCCAGCATGCATTGCTAGGAATCTCAGAAATGATGTCATTGGGAGATGGTGTGATGGTATGGGTTTTCTTAATTATATTATTGATTGCTCTGAGATCCTGTACAAATCACCAATTTATTGCACCATCAGAATTTGGCATGCTCTTTTTAATAGCCAGCATTGGGCTATTATACTCTGACACTGTGTGTATCAATATACCCTGTTCCAGAAAGCTGTTGATAATAGGTGTTGTGCCTTCCACAGCTTCTTTGCTGAGCTTATACAGAGGGATCTTGGGAGGTATATAATCTTTGACCTCTATCTTTACTGGTTGTACAGATTTAATCATCCCCTCATCATTCTTATGTGCCATACACTCAGTGGGATGTCTGTAGGAATGTCCTAAAGTGATATTATAGCCTGCTGATGGTCAGTGGTCTCATCAAGCTGTCCCAGAAATGAGAGGATAATGGTTCAGGGATTGTTTTGGTAAATGGAGGTATTTATTCCCTGTTTTCTCACATTGTAAAGTTGCCCTGATTTTACAAAGATTTACAAAGAAAGTCTTGTCCAAGAAGTTTGTCTGGACACCCTGGTATTAGAAGGAATGTATCGATAGTGGACCTAATGTTACCATCTTAGATTTCAGTTGCTGGACTCGTTCTATCTGTCTCATAGCATCTGCCACTGAAATCATACCCTCTATTGTGGTGTCCCCTGGGAATGACTTTAGTAGGAATCTAGCTGCCTCTGAGTCTTTTACTTTGATTTCCCACTTTGATCCTGTATCTCTGCCTCATATTGCAAACTAGCTATAGTATTGTTCAAATGCACAGGTTCTTCAATCTCTTTTGCCTCATGGTGTGTTGTGAGTTTGTGTAATTAGTTGATGTTTGAGGTTTTTGATGTGTTAAAGTGTAACCATTTCTTCCCCAGTTATTCTTCTCTCTATTTAAGTTAATGGTATATGAATGCTGTTCAGGACTTCGGACAGCTCCCTGTTGATTGCTAACAGTCTGATCAGAGAGAGGGTCTGTGAGTGAAATTATTTCTATTGGAGAACTGCCTGCAAGATATATCTCTGTCAAAGACTCTTTTAACTCTTCTGTCCCCACTCCCTTAGATTGTTTTTCAGCCTCCGGTTCAGTGAATAGATAGATAGTCATTGGAAGTTTGGTATTGATCTGTGTTAAACCCTGTCCCAGGACTGGTATCTTTGAGTGTTATAAGATTTTTATTATGACCTCATGGGTAAAAGTCTTTGGCTTTTGGATTTAAGTTAGTTCTCCCCTTATTTCTCTTTCCTTGCTCTTCTTGATGGGCAAGTCATTTAACCCCCATTGCCTAGCCCTTACCACTCTTCTGCCTTAGAACTAATAATAGAACTAAGTAGTTATTCCAAGATGGAAGGCAAGGGATATAAAAAAAAAAAAGGTTTCAAGTAAAGGAAAAAAGAAGTGAAATTCAGTTAATGGATTTTATTTTCTATATAGGTTTGTATTTTTTCTCCAGTACCATATTGTATAGCAGAGGTGTCAAACACTGGCCCCACAACACTTTGCAGTGTGCTTGAGCCAGATTAAAAATGTAATTTTAATACATACTTATATACTAAATAATTAGCAAAATAAAAACAATAGAACATAATGTTGATATGATGTTTTATAAGTCAATGTGCTGCCAGCAAGGATTCTTTTATATATAATTTAATGTCCCATTTCTCTTGTTTTGATACCATTACTGGACAAGACTCAGTGAAGCATTTGATGACACTAAATATGTGAGGGAGAGAATAGAAACTAAAGTGATGAGAATTAAGAGTACAGTATCAATAGGAAAAAGGTGAGTAAAAAAGTTTTAGTTTGAATTGAAATGACTTAAAATAGGAAATTTTTTACATTGAATACAATATATGTATATTTATATTAACATAGAATAATTGTGTTTTGTGACATAATGGATTTTTCCCTTCAAAGAAAGGGTTTAGGGGTACAACTTCTAATCATGGGCAACTTATATTTAAGCTGGTATTGCTATTTTTGTAATTTTGTTTAATATAGAAAATAATAGGTAGTACTAATTATACATATGTCATTCAATATGATGTATTTTTATTTCAGTATAGCAAAATTAACACAGTTATTATACAAGTCACTAACCTGACTGGTGGATCACCCCGTACTTGCTCCTAGATCTATTGCCACATTTAATCTTAACACGTGTTAAATTTTGTTTGGACTGAATATTTAATTGGTTGCCAGGGATTTAATTTCTAAATCCCAAAAGGAATTACTAAAGTAAAATGGAATTTCTGGTAGTTTATTTTTACAATAGAGGGAAGATATTAAGGAAGAGTGAAAAGGGGAGGGAGAGAGAGAGACACAGAGAGACACACACACAATTTATCCTATTTAGTTTTTTTGTACATAATGGTTTGCATGTTGTCTCCTCTCCTAGATTGTAAATACCTTGAGGCTAGGGAAAGTCTATGGTACCTGCTATTTTTGTGGTTCAGCTTTTGACTCTGTGACCCCATTTGGAGCTTTCTTGGCAAAGATACTAGAGTTATTTGCCATTTCCTTCTCTAACTCATTTTACAGATGAGGAACTGAGACTTGGCAAGGGTCAAACAGCTAGTAAGTGTCTAAGGCTGAATTTGAACTCAGGTCTTCTTGACTCCAGGTCTGGTGCTTTATCCACTGTGCCACCTAGCTACCTATCTCATTTATAGTAGGTGTTTAATAAATGTTTATTTTTTAGAGTTCATTTATTTAATTAATTAATTTAAAATATTTTCCCATAGTTACATGCATCATGCTCTTTTCCTCCCCTCCTTCCCAACCCCTCCCATAACCAATGAACAATTCCACTGGCTTTTACATGTGTCATTGATCAAGAGCTATTTCCATATTATTAATATTTGCACTAGGGTGATCATTTAGAGTCTACATCCCCAATCATATCCCCAACGAACCATGTGATCACACAGTTGTTTTCCTTCGTGTTTCTACTCCCACAGTTCTTTTTCTGAATGTGGATAGTGTTCTTTCTCATAAGACCCTCATAATTGTCCTGGATCATTTCATTGCTGCTAGTAGAGAAGTCTATTATATTTTATTGTGCCACAGTGTATACTTCTCTGTGTACAGTGTTCTCATGGTTCTGCTCCTCTCACTCTGCATCAATTCCTGGAGGTTGTTCCAGTTCACATGGAATTCCTCCAGTTTATTATTCCTTTGTTTCTTGAGGCTAGTGCTTGAGTATCAGCTTCCTCTGAATCTAATGACAGTTCACTTTGAGTACATTTGATATATTTATGGTCAAGTCTATATTTTTCTGATAGTTTCTTGATCTGGTATTTTTATATCCAACTATGTGATCTAACTGATAATGAGATAATTCTTATTGTTTGGGGGTTCCAAGATGAACTTCATTCCAAGCCAAAGCTTTGTTTCTTTTTTTCCTTCTTTCCCTCATTCCTTTTTTCCTTCCTTCCTTTCTTTTGGGTATTCCTCTTTACAACTGGATAAATATCACAGAATTTCCATGTTATGCTCATAAATACTTTACTCTCACATTGGGGATCTAGATTGTGCCTCAAGAACCTCAATGTGGTCCTTGTCATTGGTGAACTATTAGTGTGCCATGGGCCACTGGTAAGAGTTTCTTCTTCCCTAGAAGTCCTGTATGTATGTAGAAAGTGATACCAAGTTTTTGACTCATTGGAGGTCTCTGCTAGTGGTTACCCCTCTCTTCAGAGGCTGGATAAGAACTCTCATCTTCATTTAGGAATTTAGGATTGCCACTAAGTAAATTTAAAAATCCCATTCTAGGTGTCCTCAGAACCAATGTTATGCAGTTATGTATTAGAAAACTAAACAAATAATTCTGATTTTCTAAAGATTGTCTAAACAATCTCAGTGGAAAGGAGACCTGCCAAAGAAAGGGAATTGTTACAATAAATAAATGAAGTATCATCCTGACAAGTGATTTATTTTGCAGGTTATGCAATTGCAGAAACAAATTGAGCCCAAAGGCTTTCCATAGAACAAAGGGCTCAGAAACCTGGTTTCTATACTACTAATATACAATTTTGGAGGGAGTGATTTAACAGGATATGGATTAAGCCCCCTGCTTTCTTATTGATTCAGATAAGAGGGAGAGAGTTATTCTTGTAGTCTGATGATAGTGTGGAGGGGGAATAATCTTGTGAAATCAACAAAATCAGGTGATTTACATGGTGTTGAATCTTAACTTCATAAAATGGTGAATAACAGCAAAACTGAGTCACTAATATAACTTTAAAAAATGTAACAGAACTTGAACTATTTCTGTAGGGCTTTGGAACTTCCTGCAGGAACAGGGTCTTTGGCCCCTGGACAGCTGAGTGGGTGATGGGATAAGGAAAGGCCTGATGAATCAATTAGGACTATATCTAAAAGCAGTCCACTTTTATCAGATAAGCCTTCTTACAGGCTAGATCCAAGAAATCTCTAGAGCCAGTGAGGTTCTTCCTTCCTAGGAACATGGCTTCCAGGAGGTGGGAAATCCTACCCCAATAATCATTTCTTTGAAGGTAGGCCCACTGGGTTACTAGAAGAATCAGGATGTCAGGTCTGGGACCGGAAACTCGGGTAGAATTGAATCTTGTTCATGAAGGAAAATAATATTGAAGACATCTAGGCAAGCACTATCTTGAACATACCATTTAGTAATGGGTGTTCCCTGTGTCATACCCGGCCAATTAGAGGGGCCATTTTGCATCACTAAACTCCTAATATGTTCCAGATTATGTGTCAGTGAACTAAGCCCATAGAACCAAATTGGGCCACATCTTTCAGTATTTTTTGTATAGTCTTGAAGCTAAACAATTTTTTTTTAAACCCTTACCTTCTATCTTGGAGTTAATACTGTTTATTGGCTCCAAGGCAGAAGAGTGGTAAGGGCTAGGCAATGGGGGTCAAGTGACTTGCCCAGGGTCACACAGCTGGGAAGTGTCTGATGCCAGATTTGAACCTAGGACCTCCCATCTCTAGGCCTGGTCTCCATCCACTGAGCTACCCAGCTACCCCCGAAGCTAAACAATTTTTACATTTTTTGATGCACTAGAAATTTACTTTTAAATATAGCTGTACGGTTGCATTGGATGAAAGGTAAGATCCGTCATCATCCAGTAATCATCTAAACCAGAGGTGTGAAATTTAAGGCCCTCAGTGGCCCCAAACCTTCCAGTTTTGTCCAGGACAAGAATAAAATATTTTTTGAAATGTTTGACATTACATATGTGTGGGTATGTATATGTGTATGTGTGTGTAGAGCATGAATAATTTTAATTTGAAGTTTTCTAAGTAACATGTAGCCCTACACTTTGACACCACTAATCTAAGCAACTTTTAAATCATAGTAATAGGCAGGTAACTACATTTCAAAAGCAGCTACTTTAGGGAGTATAGAAGTACAGAAATTTAATGATCATTTTTTGGCCATCCCTAGGTTCCTCCTAAAGGCTCTACTTGGCCTTTATGGACAAAGACTTTCAAAAACATGGACTCCACAGGGTTGTCCTATGTGTGAATTGCTGGATAGGTACCTCTTTAGGGAATATGGATTCTCTAAGACTGGAAAAATCCAGTCTTGGGCTCTATTTTAGACTGGGGAATTGAGTGCCAGTAGCTCATTCCAGATTACTTATGAAGTTATTAGAATTCTCCCACTTTATTATATTCTTCTAAAACTGACACTGGCAGGCTAGACCTTGATTTTTCTTAGAAAGTTGACTCTTACTTGAATTTGAGCCTATACCAAATTACCTTATGTGCCCTAGTCAATATGTCATTAATTTAGTGGTGCCTTTATAAAGTGGGGTCTTTTTCAGGATATCTCACAAGACTGTGACAATATAAAGGAGAGGCTGCTTATGGAAGAAAAGCAAAAGTAGAATGAATAGCTTCCTAGCTGAAAGTAAACTCTTCAGTATAGCTGTAGCCACAGGAATAGAAAGGGATTTATGAAAGCACATTGACTAGGTCAAGAACAGCCTTTCTGATAAATTTTGCTCAGCTCCCTGTAATTCACTTTAAGTAGCCCACTTGCCATTCATCTTCTTTACCATCCATACAGGGATGTATGTAATTGTATGTAATTATTGTAAAAGGAGTTGGCATAGCTAATGCTCTAAAGTGCTAATGCAACTGTTTTCACAGGATTCAGTGTTTGTACTAGGGACCTATGGATGTGGTAAAGTACTCTACTTTTCTCTCCATTACTAGGGTGGAAATCTCTCTTTGTCTTTCTCTAATTTCTCTGTCTCTGTCTATCTGTCTCTTTCTCTCACTCAAACACTCTGGTAATCACTTTTGTTTAGTGTAAATTACAGAGAATGGCCCAAGCAACTCTAGGGACCTCCATTTGTCTCTATTCACAATTCTGGCATAGAGGTTGTTTTCAGGGCCCATGAGTGTCAGCTTCTAAGAAGCCATTATGCCCATTACCCTAGTACACTCACCTGATTAGCCATTAACTTGGCAGGGAATCTTCATCTATCTTGACCTGAGCAAGAGTACCTCTTCCCTCTATAGTTTATCCCCCATCCCCCTGAAAGAAACTGAATTGCTCCTGGTATAATGCAGCTCCTTAAATGTGTTGCACCCTACTTTCCTTTCCAGGACAGCGTGACTCAGGCATATGGCTTCTAATCTCCTTGAATTCCTATAGTTTATATAGTCTGAGTCTTGGGGGAACTCATAGGCCTTGCCTGTAGAGGAATTCTTCCCTCAAATCCCTCAAGTGAGATTTGGCACTATGAATTGGGATATGGAGGTTTTAGACAATACCATGAGTTTGGCCAGGGCAAAAGGATTCTTCCTTTTCCAGACCAGGATAAGTGGGTACAGTTAAAGTGCACCAGGGAAAGAGAACAAAGTAGAATCAAATACACATCTAACAATATACAGGTATCCCCATTATAGTTTTGGATTATTGTGGGTTGGCATAAGAAATTAAATAGGAGATTTTGGGAAGTTGCAGATGACATATGAAGGCCAACAGATGACATAGAAATATTTTAGAAACTCAGAAATGCACAAAATATATGGATGAGATTATATAATATCAACATATTTTAACTTATAATACCTTAAGCATACACAATTTCTTTTTTAATGCTAAACTGAATAAACAGTTAAAATTTATGAAAAGAATACAGAAGCCAATATAACCACAAAGACTAGAAATGTAGAAATATCTTTAAAAGTTTAGTTACTCATAAATGCATATATAGTATTGTAAACACCCTATTAAAAAATAAAAGATTCAGACTTCTTACCTGTTAGATCCCTGGTAGAAGGAAGGGCCAACAATTTTTATGAGGATTTTCCAGGTCACAGGGGTGCTGCCCCCCTAATGCCCTTGATATGTAAGAGATACCTGTACATGATTACTATAATTATGTAAACAAGGACAAATTTAATTACAACAATGATCAGGTAAAGACACTGTATAATGTTCATATTCACTTATTAATGTTCATACCCCTCTTTTACCAAATGTTACAACTATTATAATCAGTCTTTTATGTTTAATATCTCAAAGTTTATACATTGTGGGGTTTCATTCAAGAATAGACTAGATCTGTGTTGGTGAACCTATGGCACATGTGTTGTAGTGTGCTGGAGGAGGCTGTTGTTTTCCCCTTCTCTAGGCATATCTGATGATATTTTTCACATGTCCTGCTCCTCTGCCCAGCAGCCCATTAGGAGTGCTTCCTCCCTTCCCTGTCTGGGATAAGGTGTTTGGCTCACATGAATCATGAGGATTACAGTGTAGACACTTGGTTTCTAAAAGTTTTGCCATCACTGGGCTAGAGGTTTCCATGATATGCTAAAACAGAAGTTGCCCTTTTTTTTTTAAGGTAATGAAGGCCTAAAGTAGGATATCCATGAAAACAGAGAGTAAAAAAGACAATTTCAAGAACTTGGTAACTCATTGAATATGGAAGCAATAGAGAAGGATTTGAATATATGACACTGAAGTTTAGAGCATTATTGATTGGGAGAACATTGATATTTTTAAAAATTTATTTGATTAATTTGGAATATTTTTCCATGGTTACGTGATTCATGTTCTTTCCTCCCTTTTCTCCTTCCCCATTCCCATAGCCAATGAGCAAATCCACTGGGTTTATATGTATCATTGATCAAAACCTATTTCCATATCATTAATATTTGTAATAGAGTGATCATTTAGAGTCTATATCCCCAATTATATCCCCACTGAGCCATATGATCAAGCAAATGTTTTTCTTTATGTTTCCAGTCCCACAGTTTTTGGTTTGGATAGCTTTGAAAAAAGTCCTTTGGAATTGTTCTGGATCATTGCATTGCTGCTAGTAGAGAAGTCCGTTACGTCCAATTGTGCCACAGTGTATCAGTCTCTGTGTACAAAGAACATTGATATTTTTAACAGAAATGAGTAAGTCAGGAGGAGGAATGGAACTTGGGTGTTCAGATAATGAATTTGGCTTTGGATGAGTTGAGTTTGAGGTGCTAGTTGGCCATCTATTTGGAGATGTCTAGTTGGAAAATGGAAACATATGTCTCAGATTCAGGAAAAAAATTGAGACTAGACATATAGATTTGACGTCTTTAAAGGTGATAGTTTAAAGCTGCACTGGATTAGATTGCCAAGGAAGAAATATAAAGTTGGAGAAGAAGATTGGAGATAGAAATATATATTATGAGCTGGACAAATAGAATTTAGCAAGGAGAGAGAAATGGAGTAATTAGAAATTACAATGCAAGACATTCCCCCAATAATTTCCCAAATATATAAGGAACTAAGTCAAATTCATAAAAAATTAAGCCATTCCCCAATTGACAAATGGTCAAAGAATATGAATATGCAGTTTTCAGATGAAGAAATCAAAACTATCAATAATTACATGAAAAAGTGTTATATTCTAAATCCCTCCTGATTAAAGAAATGCAAATCAAAACAACTGAGGTACCACCTCACACCTAGGAGATTGGCCACTATGGCAGGAAAGGAAAGTGATAAATGTTGGAGGGTATGTGGCAAAATTGGGATACTAATGCATTGCTGGTGGAGTTGTGAATTAATCTGACTTCTGGAGGGCAATTTGGAATTATGCCCAAAGGACATTAAAAGAATGCCTGCCCTTTGATCCAACCATACCACTGCTGGGTTTGTACCCCAAAACTACAAAATCAGGAAAAATACTTGGACAAAAATACTTATAGCTGCGCTCTTTGTAGTGGCAAAAAATTGGAAAATGAGGGGGTGATTGGGGAATGGCCAAACAAATTGTGGTATCTGTTGGTGATGGAATACTACTGTGCTAAAAGTAATAATGAACGAACTGGAGGAATTCCATGTGAACTGGAACGACCTCCAGTAATGAATGCAGAGGGAAAGGAGCAGAACCAGGAAAACATTGTACACAGAGACTGATACAGTATGGCACAATTGAATGCAATAGACTTTCTACTAGTAGCAATGCAATGATCCAGAACAATCCAGAGGAACTTATAAGAAAGATGCTATCCACATTCAGAGGGAGAACTGTGGGAGCAGAAACACGGAAGAGAAAAACATATGATTGATCACATAATTTGATAGGGATATGATTAGGGTTTTGAGGATAAAAGATCATTCTACTGCAAATATGAATAATATGGCAATAGGTTTTGAACAATGATACATGTATAACCCAGCGAAAGAAAGGAAGAAGAAGGGTGGGAAAAATCATGAATCATGGAATCATGGAAAAATACTATGAATAAATAAATAAAATTTAAAAATGACCAAAAGATGTGAATAGGCCACACACATATGCACATACATATATACATACATACATATACATCTGTACTCTTAGTTCATCTCTGTCAAGAATGGGGTATGTTAACTATGAATATTTAAAATGAATATGCAACCACTGTGACATTTTAAACTGTAATAATGTATGGTAGGGTTGTCAGGAATTCTTTTTATTTTCCACTTGAATTAGTTTATTTAGAACATTTTTCCTTGGTTACAATAATCACATTATTTCCCTCTCTCCTGCCCACCCACCCTTCCCACAGCCGATGCACAATTTCATTGGGTATTACATGTGTCCTTGATCAGAACCTATTTCCATGTTGAGGTTGGAAATAGGAAATACTCAACTCTTATGTGCATTGAAATTGACCCAAAGAGGGAAGAACAATCCAATCCATTGGGGCAGAGAATAGATTTGTGCCCTATAGGGGAGTTGAAGGGTAACAAATGGACTGGTGGGGAGGGAAGCAGTACAAGGGAGGGAGAGGGTGGGGGTAGTTTTAAAAAAGACTGCAAAAAAAATAAGGGGGTGATAAGAAGGGAGGGGGGTTGAAAGGGAAGTAAAATAAGGGTGGGAACTAGAGGGACTGATTAAAAACAAACATTGGTGTAGAAGGAAATAGTGAAAGAAGAAAAGGCAGGACTAGGAGTAGAAATCAAAATGCTGGGAATACACAGCTGGTAATCATAACTCTGAATGTGATTGGAATGAACTCACCCATAAAACGCAAGCGAATAGCAGAGTGGATTAGAATCCAAAACCCTACCATATGCTGTCTGCAAGAAACACACATTAGGAAGGTAGATATGCATGGGGTGAAAGTAAGAGGATGGAGCCAAATCTACTGGGCATCAACTGATAGAAAGAAGACCGGAGTCGCAATAGGAATAGAAGGGCCTTTCCTAAAAATAATAAACAGTATATATCTATAACCATCAGCAAATATCATCTGCAATGGGGATAAACTAGAAGCCTTCCCAATAAGATCAGGAGTGAAACAAGAATGCCCATTATCACCTCTATTATTTAACGTTGTGCTAGAAATTCTTGATAAGTCCAGTCACAGAGGCCGTCATGAACCATAATTTTCATTCTAGAACTCCTGGCAGCCATGATGAGAGTTGAGCAGACAATGTTCAACCAAATATTCTATTGAAGAAACTCTAAGGACATTCTCCTTTGTATATTTGTTGCTGATATGCAAATGGAGCGCCTAATTCCTTCTCTTGCTTGGATATTTGGCCCTCTTGCTCATGAGCCTTTCACTCCCTTTTCCTGCTTGGACATCCTACCAGTTTCTGAGCTGATCACAAGCTTCATCTTTGACTTTAAAAAATTACCTGTTTGGTGCAGCTAGGTGACTCAATGAAGAAAGAGCCAGGCCTGGAGTTGGGAAGTCCTAGGTTCAGAACTGTCCTTAGACACTCTAGTCATGTATTATATATTATATGTAATATATATTATGTGTAATATAAAGTATAATAACACATGATATAGAGCATAGTATATATATATGTATATATTTGGCATATCACTTAACTCCAATTGTCTAGTCCTTTTTGTTCTGTCTTGAAACTAATATTAGTATTGTTTCTAAGATGGAAGGTAAGGTTTTAAAAAAGAAATTGCTTGTCACAGTGTTTCATATACACATAATGTTTCATAAATTGTATTGAATTCAGTTACTCTGAGTTTGTCAGTGAAAGGATGATATGGATGTTATTTATGTTCCAGGACAGCTGTTTTAATGTTGGATGGGGAAAATGTTGGAATGGGGAAGAGAGAGCGTCCTCGTCCTGAGATTCAGGACGAGGCATGATTGATTGAGCAAGGTTTTGTAGTATGCCATTCAGGAGGTAACAGGAATAGATGAAGGGATTGCCTTTTGCAGGGAGAAGAAGACAAGAATAAAGAAAGAATTTCTGATTAGGATACAGTGATAGGAAAGAACATTTAGAAAAGATGCAAATTCTTTATTTGGCCTAAATGGCTTAAAATTTTTGTCTTTGATTTCTAGATTTTTTCAAGGCACCCTTTTCGAAAATGGAGAAGTACCATGTGGGTGTGCCTGGGAGAGAGTCAGGCTAACAATTCCTTACTAAATAAAGTTCAGTCAATCAAATGTTCTTTCTCTTGTCAAGTCCTCTTCAGAAATAAATCATTAGATTCAATTTAAGAGTTTCATTTCCCGTTTGCATATTCAGTGCTAAGGTCAAGAAAAAAATCAGAGAAAATGCAGATTCAATGAAAAATGAAATCAGGATCAGAGACTTACTGTTAGATCTTTGCCAAAAAAGCCTTTTTAAATATAGCAAAGGCTCTCCTTGCTCAAACTGAGAACTAATTAAATTTGTACGATATGCAAACAGAGTAGCTCTGAAAAGGACAAAGATAGGACATAAAACACAGCCAGAATGTATTTATTCTGCTCATGTCAATTCATTATCTTAGCAAGAAAAGAATTACTAAAATTTTGCTTAGAAATTCCTAGAAGTCAGATTTTCTTAATGGTAAAAGGTGGTAGTAGATGGAAGTCCTTTTTCTCATTTCTGCTCACCATGTAATTTTCTTAACTCCTTAGTGCCCCAGGTAACAACTCTCTAAGACTATAAGTTACACACAATCACTCTCCAGGAAGGAGTATGCCCTACCAGGAGTTCCCCTCACTGATGAAATCATAGGTCTGATTGAGGGAAATGATAGTGAATGAACCCTCTAATACCCTTCAATGAAGTTTTAAAAAAATGGGTGATAATAAAAATTCCATGAGAATGGGTTCTGGGAGAGAAAATCAATTTATTGGTCAGGCTAGCAATAACCAATAAATAATTGATCAGTAATCTCTTTCAATAATCAAATACAAATAAATTCAGCCACATGGATCATTAAATACAATTGTGGAAGCTCATTATTCAGCTTTCCTGTAAACACCCCCAAGACATCTTTAATTGATGAATAGCCAATGAAGAGGTGGCCCATCATTCTCTCAGTCCCTCCTAAATTCCTTGATTGATGATGAAAAGATCATATGTCTGGTCCTATGACTCCAACATCTTGAAGGTGAAATAAAATTTTGCTCATTTAGTACTAACTGTGTTCAAAGACTTTGTCCTGCTACTAGAAGACACACCTGATCTAAGCTAGTGTTTATTTACCAGGCAAGATAAAACACATGATGTCACTTCTTTCACCTTACAAATACTTTTAGAATGGAATATCTCCTGAATTTGCTCTAAGTAACGATGTGCAAGGGCAAATCTCAGTCTCAGTTAAAAACTCAGAAATAGTAATTCCACATATTAAAATAAATCTTCCCATATATCATACCTAAGGTTCATTAAAAGTGGCTTAGAAGATATCTTCCTGCTAAAATAATTGTGAAAGTTATTTTCCTCAGAAAAAGTTACTTTCACCTTGAAATTTTATAATCTCCATGAAGCTATGTAAGTAATGTTGCTACTTCTAATGCCTTCCATTTCACATTTATAGATAAGAGGCTATGCCTTTGGTAATACCAATCACTTTCATTGGTCCAATTATTGTCCTGTGGTATTTACATAAGTAATTCTCCTCCAAAAGTAAGTACTATATTGGTAGTACCAATAGGGATATAGCATTAATAAAATATAATTTTAGTCTCATTATGGTCACTAATACTTTTTTTTTTAAACCCTTACCTTCCATCTTGGAATCAATACTGTGTGTTGGTTCCAAGACAGAAGAGCAGTAAGGGCTAGGCAATGGGGGTCAAGTGACTTGCCCAGGGTCACACAGCTGGGAAGTGTCTGATGCCAGATTTGAACCTAGGACCTCCCTTCTCTAGGCCTGGCTCTCAATCCACTGAGCTACCCAGCTATCCCCTCACTAATACTTTTTTAAAAATTATTTTTAAACAGTTACCTTCTGTCTTTGAATTGAGTATTGGTTTTTAAGGCGGAAGAGCAGTAAGGGTTAGGCAATGGGTTAAGTGACTTACTCAGATTTATAGAGCTAGGAAATGTCTGAGGCTAGATTTGAACCCCAGTCCTCCTAACTTCAGGCCTGGTGCTCTATTCACTGTACTAAGAAGTTACCCCCAAGAATACTTTTAACAAAAAGTTTAGGTTTTCACTAACAATATTAAGTGGATTAGGGAAATTTAAGACAATTCAGGGTTATTGAATTGCAGCAAAATCCATTTATAAGTAAGTAGCATGTTCTGAGGCCTTGGTCATTATATTATTGATGATATCATGTCTCTTGGGTACATTATGATATTTAGCATAGTGTAGCAGAGAAAACCCTAGGCTTGGAAATTGGAAAGACCTGGGCCCAAATCTTGTCTTACAATCTTTGTGAATGGATAAGTCACTAATCTCTTTGAATGAGCTTCAGTAAAATGGAGATAATAAATCCAGATCTCTTAGTGTTGTGGGGTGCTTCTGTGAGTGGCACTATGCCAGGTGCTGGGTGTACAAAGACAAGATGAAAGACAGTCCCTGCACTCAAGAACCTTTGTGAGCTATAGAAATGCCACTCATTTACCATTACCTACGTTTAGAGGAGAGGTTATGGCAAAGGTGTTAAGTTTTTAGCTTTACTTTCTTCGTCATTGGTTCTGTCTTATCTAATATTTGCTTAATATTCATCTGTGAACTACAAGACTAGGGATAGTAAAATGGCCTTATTTTCATAAAAAGGGGAGAAGATATATTCTCTGAAATGTTTATGTCATAAACCATGCTGCAAGGAACCCTCAAACACTTCAAGTTTTAAAAATGAAAAATATGTTATTTGTGAATAGAAACTAAAAATTATTTTAGCAGATTTTACTGTAAGGGTTTTGCACAAATTTGGTTTAAATTGAAGAGTTTAAATTATTATGATACAGAAACTAATGCTGAATTAACACCATTGTCATAGCCTATCCTCTGACAATAAGCAATGATGAATGACTGGCATTTTAGAATGTAGTATCCCATTCTATAGCACTTGACGGTTCTTGAGAGCAAGGGACTGGCTTTCATCTTGTCTTTGTACACCTAGTTCCTAGCATGATTCCTGGCACTTTAAAGCAACCCTAGGAGATAATTACTTGAGCTGTTATTATCTCTATATTACAGATGAGGAAATTGGAGCTCACTAAAGGAGATTAAATGACTTGCCCAAAGTCACAAAATTTGAAAGTTGCAGTGGAAAGTTATGAGAACTTGTTCTTTGAACTGTAGTTGATATATAGTGGGGCTTTTAAGTGAAGTTGGACAGGCAGTAGAAGATAGAGGGACTGACATTTGGGGGAAATGTATGGTTTTGGGATATATGGATTTGGGAGTCATCAGAATAGAAATAATAATGGGACTTATGGGACTGAGTGATACTACCACTGAAGTGGATATGTAAAGAGGGAAGAGGACCTAATACTAGGGGGGTTGCCTATGTTTGGGGGCACAAGGAAGCACATAATCCTGTAAAGGAGGCTGAGGAGTAGTCAGATAGGAGTTGAAGAGGAAAAAGAGTAGATAATAGCTGGAGAAGTAGACTGGGTAAAGGGGAGGTTTTTAAGGATACATGTTGCAAAAGTTTATTTTTAGAAAATAGGGATTGAGCCAGTTTATATGGAAAGTTTGAAGATGAGAATGTTCAAAGAGTGGTAGCAAGGGTAGGTTAAGGCTTTAGACTTGGCAAGGGGAAAGAAGGGCCAAAGGAGAAAAGGATATATATTATGGTTTTGAGATGTGGAGGAGGGAAGGTGAGGAAGCTTACAAAGGATATTCTCTGTCTTTGCCTGTAGGCAGATGAGGTCATCTGCTGAGAGACTGGATGGAGATGGAATAAGAACTTGAGGGAGAGTGGTTTGGAATAATGACTATGGGGAGTGTAAGGAATAATCAGAAATGAGTATAAGAATTAATGGTCAGATATAACTGATGGGCAGCCAGGAGGGCCTAGTTGATATTGTTTAATAGAGGAAGAAAAAAGCTTCCTAAGAATTAGGGCTGTCCTGAATTCATTGTTTCAGGGTGTGGTCAATTCTCCATTTCTGAAAATATTTAAGTGAACATCATACAGATATTTAATGGGACCTTTTCAGGGTGATTGCTGCCCAGATGTTTGTTTGATTCTATCCCTTCTAATTCTGAGTTTATGTTATTAATGTATGCTGCTCTCAGTTGTTATTGTGGAAGATTGTAGGCCATGCAATTCTGTGTCCTGCCTCAATTTAAGGAAGTCCAAGGTGCAAAAATCTGAACTCAGAATAAGAAATTATATAACAAAATTATTTTTATTTCACAAAGGAATTTATTACAGTATTTGTTTAGACAGCACTTCCTAACTCAATCAAAATGTTATTTTATTTATATATTTTCCTTAGAAATAGTATTCTAAAAAGTAAAGTACCTGTATTATATGTTGAAGCTCATATCAATATGAAAACATTAGTGTTTATACAGGAAAAAACATTGCTTGTACACAGAAAAAAAAAACACTCCGGAATCAGGAGCTGAATTCAAATCCTGTTTCTAATTATTATTACTTGTCTAGTCTTGGGCTAATTGCCCAACCTGTTGGGCCTTAATTAACCTATCATTCCTAGTTTATCTATGAGACTGTTTGAAGACAATGTTGCTATTGTTAGAGGGATGGCACTTCCCTTTGCTATTAAATCATCTTTAGGAACAGTATAACAGATGAACTATTTCCATACCCCTGTATTGTTACTAAGCACTATAGCTATAGTGGTGAATCTATGGTACATGTGCCAAAGAAGTCACGGAGAGTCCTCTTTGTGGGCACGCACACCATTGCTGCCAGAGTTTGTTATTAGAAAGGCAGAGGGACTAGAGATAGCTGTTCCCCTCTGCCCAGCAGCCCAATGGGAGTCCTTTGTCTCTCCCCTATCTGGGGTAAGTTGGGCATCTCACATGAGGTAGATCTGGAGGGGAGAGGATCAATTGGGCCACTCCCTTTCCCCTTTCCACACATGCCTGAAGACATTTTAGTTCTTGAACCTAGTGTGAAGACTCAAGGTTACTGTGTTCATCATTGCTAGACATAGGCTTTCCTTGTGTCCATACTCACTCTGAAAATAATCACAGATGAGTATCCCCAAACTTGGCTCCTACTTGGCTTCTATAATCTGGTCCCTTTCTTTTCTGCCTTTCATAGTGTGGTAACTTTCTGTATTCCTGGCTACTGACTGGGTAAATGCATCATTGCTTCAATCATTTTAATTGGGCCCTGATTCAAGGACCTGTTATAGATTTATTTTTCTTTTACTTGGAATTTTTACACATAAGACTTTGATAGTCTATATTTTCTTCCAATATTTTCTTTTTATTTGGATTTTTAAATTTCTCTTGTCAAAAATTGATTCGTATACCTCATACCTCAGCCATGCATCCCTAAATGATCCTGTATTTTTCAATCACCCTCTTAACGGGGTAATGTAAAAAATATCATTATTTAAATTGCAAAGTTTAAATTCCTTTTAAAAGAATTTTAGGTAAAGAAAGATGCTACCTCTCTGAATCCAGAAACTGAACTGTTGGAGAAGACACCATGAAGAAACCTCCAAACCACAAGCTGCACAAAAATGAACTTTGGGTGTAGTTGATTGAACATGTATTTGTATGTATACTTTCATGCCAGAAAGGGGACTGCCCCCTAACTGGCTTTTTGTCAATGCGTCCAGCAGTTATTGGTTTTGTTCTTTTTTTTTCTCTTATCCTCAAATTATTGTAATCTTTAAATTGATTATGTTTTTATGATCCTTTGGGGAAGTCCTTCCCAGAGGATCAAATGGGGGTATGTAAAAATGTATACTTGAATCCAGGACTTCAATCCCCAGAAGTCCTTGCTCCACTTCCCCAGAATGCTTTGTAATATCACTGCATTCTCACCTGGGCTGAGATCAAGATGGGGTATTTAACTTGGCTGTAAAGGCTATTAGCTCTTCTCTTCCTGGCTCCACTGGCAAACAGACACGTCTCATGATGTGAGTGGAATTTGGGTGGGCCTCATGGCCCACCTAGCACGTGCTTCTCTTGCTTGTATTTTCTTTAATCCTTAACCTTTAATAAACCTCATAAAAATAATACTCCTTGCAGAGAGAAACTATTTTCTACTTGCCTCAGTTTCCCAAAATTTTAATCTTTACAATAGCAAGGATATCAGTGTCATGGGAATGACAGATTATGTGGGAATCTAGATATCTATATCTGTCAGAGATTTTCACTCTTGAATAGGGTTGAATAAATGCCAAAAAAATCTTGGTCATGGTTTCTTTCTCTTGGACAGTTTATCAGTTTGAGTAATCACTATCATACAACAAATAGTAAGATTCCTTATGACAATCATACTTTTTTCTAAGTCAATGTACTTGGTTTTCTTTTTTGAGTTTTGGAGACCTTTAAATGATAAGGCATGGTTTGATGTGTTTTAGGAAGATGTGAAGGGGTAGGATGGATCTTAATCAAGTTAAGAGGTTATTATAATAGTCTGATGGAGAACATGAAATGTGATGGATGTGAGAGAACCTGGGGAGATAAAATTGATAGGCAAATAAGATGTGGGAAGTGAGGAAGAGAGACGGATCATAGATAATGCCAAAGTTTTGAACTTTGGTGACTGATTAGGAGTATAAAGATGGAAAAGGAAAGCATTCCAGGCACTGGGTACAACCAGTGAAAATGCACCATTGGAAAACATGTCTCTTGTATGAGGAATAGCAAGGAAGAGAAAAGAGTAGAATGGAGGGGAATTAAGTGAGAAAAGAGTAGAAAGGAAGGAAGAAGCTATGTTATAAGGGGATTTAAAAGTCAAATCAATGATTTAATATTTGATTCTGGAGGTAATGAGGAGTCCATTGCACAGGGTTCTGTGTGAGAGTGTGTGTGTGTGTGTGTGTGTGTGTGTGTATGCACATGCAAATGTGCTTTGGAATTACTTTAAAAATCATTTTGGTATGAGAGGAGGATAAACTTGAAACAGAAAACTATTGCAATAATTGTTCAAGTGTGAAGTGAGTCCTATGCCAGAATGTTGACAGTGGCAGAGGAGAGAAGGGAGAATATACCAGATAAAGTTATAAAGATAAAGAGTTACAATGATAAAGATAAAAAGGACTTAGTAATTTGGATATTGTGGGTAAGAAAGTAGGGAGTCAAGGATAGCACCTCGGAGGTGAGCTTGAGGGTCTGGAGGGATGGTGATGCTGCAACAATAAGAGGGAAGACAGGAATAGGGGAGGGTTTGGGCAAAAGATGATGAGTTCGGTCTTGGACATGTTGAGTTTAAGATGTCTACAGGATGTCCAATTTGAGATGTCTAAAAGGTGACATGAATTTTAGTGGGAAGAATGGAAGCATTAATCAAAGGGGAGGGACAGGGATTAGGGTGAGAAAATAGCTCTTATAGGGAGTGTCACTTGATCTGATCCTTGAAGGGATCCAGGAATTTAAAGAGAGACTGCATTCAGGGCATTTGAGACAAACTGCACAAAGAAGGGGAACAGCATGTAGGAAAAGAAACTTTGGAGTACGGAGTAGAAGAGCAGGAATAATGCAAAAAAATAGTTTCAAATGGTAGTTTGGAGCGAGATTATGAAGGTTTCAATGACATTCTCTTTCCTGCTTTAGGCTGCTCATTGTAACTAAATCAAACACTTCTAAGAATTTAACTTGGAAATTCTACCTTTGATCACAACTGTTTTTTGCCCTCTCCTAGTCTCACTTAACCTGCTTTTCAACCTCATCATTTCTCATCATTCCCACTCAGGAATTTTACTTTCCAGCCAAACTAGCCTCCTTGCAGTATATCCTAAAATCAGCATCCAGATCTTCTGCCTGCGTTCTCCTATATGTGTGTGTACCTTCTGTGTTTTCACATCTTTTTCATTTCTAAATATCTTTCTCCCACCCAAGAAACCACTCCCTTATATCAGAGATTAAAAGAAAGATGAAGAGAAAGCAATTCAGTGAAATTAACTGAGATACCAAATGAACCTGATCATGTGCCATATTCTAAAATAAGTCTCTCACTGTGATCTCTCATCTCTTTCTGGGGAGGCCAGGTTTAGTCATTTTAATTATATAACTTTGTTGTTCCAATTTCTATTGTTGTAGTCATTATGTATTTTCTTTTCCTGTTTTCCCCCCCTTTGTATCATTTAATTTAATCCTTGCAGTGATTCTCTGTATGTTTCATATTTGTATTATGCCCACCATCCTTTAAAAAGAAAACATTTTAATGATTCCCTTTGTCTTTATATTGGTCATTCCTCATCTTTCCCCTATGACAAAGAAAAACATTGGAGCAGAAATATCTCATATCTAAGCCTTATCTGTACATACATACACACTGCTCTTTGCTGGTAATTCTCTGCTTTTCTTTGGTGAAGAGTATCATCATCCTACTAGTGTTTCAAGAGTCACCCCTTTCTATCTCTCTTCACTCTCTCCTCCATCTTTGGCCAAGGCATATTGATTTCACCTTGGCAATATCTTCCAAATAGATACTCTTCTCTCTTTTGACATTGTCACCCCTCTTGTGCAAACCCTCATCACCTCACTTATTGATTGTTGCAGTAGCCTATTAGTGAGTTGGTCTGCCTCAAAGCTGTTACACAAACAATATACACCTCCCTCTCCTCTGAGCTTTTTCTTTGGCTGTTCCTCATGGCCAAAATACTTTCCTTCCTCTACTCTGACTACTTACTACTCTGGCTTCCTTTAAGTTCCAACTAAACTGTCTTCTACAGGAAGCCTTCCCTGTTTTAATTACTTCCTACTTATCCTGTATATAGTTTGTACATATTTGTTTGATTGTGAGGTCCTTGAGGGCAGAAATTGTCTTTTCATGTCCTCAGTGCTTGGCTTAGTGCATGGCACTTAAATGTTTACTGACTGGTGAGAGAGAAAATGTTTTCTTATCTCTTCTCCAGGCCCTTACTTAGCTTTTCCATTACTCTTGAGTTCAATTTCCTTTTATTCACTTTTCATTTGCCTCATTGTGATAATTGTGTGTTTGTCCTTCTGATTCTCCTACCCCTGCTAATGTGGTTAGAAAGTTACAAATGGAATTAATTTTACTTTCTATGAATTTATGGTGCTTAGACCTTTGTCATTGCTGCTTTATACTCCTTTTTATCAAGTCACAAATCACTGTTATAAAGCATTTCCTTTTCTCCTCAAGTCCCCAGTCTTACCATCAGCCTTTCATATTTTGTCTTTGCACTTATTAAAAAAAAAGGCTTTCTTTTTTTTCTCTTTTAAAATTTAGAATATTTTTTCATGATTACATGATTCATGGTCTTTTCTTCTCCCCCCCCCCCCCCTTTTTTCCCTACTCCCGAATCTGATGTTCCATTGAGTTATCCATGGATCATTGTTCAAAACCTATTTCCATATTATTCATATCTGCTGTCCTGCTATCCTTTAACATCAAAACCCCAATCATATCCCTATCACATTATGTGATCAATCACATATTTTTCTAATGCATGTTCCTTTTACAGTTCTTTCTCTGAATGTGGATAGCGTTCTTTCTCACAAGATCCTCTGAATTGTCCAGGGTTATTGCATTGTTGCTAGTAGAGAAGTGTATTACATTCGATTGTACCACAGTGTATCAATCTCTGCTCCTCTCACTCTGCATCAATTCCTGGAGGTCATTCAAGTTCACATGTTAATCCTCCAGTTCATTATTCCTTTTAGCACAGTAGTATTTCATCACCAACATATACCACAATTTGTTCAGCCATTCTCCAATCAATGGGCACTCCCTCATTTTCTATTTTTTTGTTTCTATGTAAAGATTAAAATTTAGGAATATGGGGAGACTGAGGCAGGTAGAAATTAGTTTCTCTCTGCAAGGAGTATTATATTTTTTTAGAGGTTTATTAAAGGTTAAAGATTAAAGAAAATACAGAATAAGAAAAAACACGTGCCTAGGCCAGATAACCTCACATCACGGAAGAGATGCATCTGCTCCAAAAAGGAAGTCCAAAAAAAAAGAAGCCTCAAAAGCCTTTGCAATCAGCTTAAGTACCTTCTTGATCTCACCCACCTCAGAATTCCGTGAGATTACAAAGCATTTTGGGGAAGTGGAGCAAGGACTTGTGGGGATTGAAGTCCAGAGTACAAATCTCAATTTTACAACTACAAAGAGCGCAGCTATAAATATTTTTGTCCAAGTATTTTTCCTGGTTTGGTATCTTTGGGGTACAAACCCAGCAGTGTTATGGCTGGATCAAAGTTCAAGCATTCTTTTAAAACCCTTTGCACATAGTTCAGAATTGCCCTCCAGAATGGTCCTACCAATTTACAACTCCACCAGCAATGCATTAGTGTCCCAATTTTGCCACATCCCCTCCAACATTTGTCACTTTCTTTTGCTGTTATACTGGCCAAGACTAAGGCTTTCCAATACATTTCCTTCAGTATCCATCTCTCATTCCTCAAAACAGCACCATTATTCATTTTCTCTTCCTTTCTTTTTTTCATGCATTCTTCTGCCTTTTTTTAGAAGAAGCTAATCATTTTTGTGACTTGTTTGATCCTCTTTTCTCCTCCTGCCTAGAATCATCCTGATTCCAGTCACCGTCCCTTCACATACTTCTAATCTTTCCATCTCCACAGGCATCTTGCCATCTTTCTACAAACATGATTAGGTCTCCTTAACTCTTAAAAGGCCTTCCTTTTACCCTTCTACTCTAATTAATTTCACCTTTCTCCTCCCTATTACCACCAGAGGCTCTACCTAAGACTCCTATTCTTCCAATACCCATTCTCTTTCAAAACATTTACAATCTGTCTAACTTCTTTCTATTTTCTACAGATCTATTCCAGCAGAATTTGAAGTACCCCTTTTATTCATTGATTCATGACCACATGAATCTATATGGGGCATTCAACACTGCTGAAGGCCTAGTCCTACCTATATGTCAAAAATGCCCCACACTTCTTTTTCCTCTTAACCTGCTTTTCTGTATCCTTTATTATCTTTGACTCTTTTCTCTCTTTAGCTTCTCATTGCCAACCATTTAACAAATGTCTTCAATTCTCTTCATAATCTCTCTTGTAGCTGAACTTTCTTTTAGCCAGCCAGAGCTGACTCATTATCGTTTGCTTGGATTATTGCCATAGCCTCCTAAATGGCCTTCTTGCCTTCCCTTTCACCCTTCTCCTACCTAGCTTTCAGACCTCTACCAGGCTAATATTTTAAATGCAAAGCTCTGGCAATGTCTCTCCTCTTCTCAAAAACTTGAGAAGAGGTGGCCCCTTCGTATCTTTGAAATAAAGTTGTAAATTCCTTGCTTAGCATTCAAGGTTCCCTTTCATCTGGTACTACCCTACCCTTCTGGTCCTTCTATTATATTGACCTTTTTCACATTCTCTAGGTTCCAGCAAAAGTGGATTGTTCTTTGTCTCATAAATATCTCCAGACATTTGTTTAGGAAACACTTATAGCTCATGTGTCTTCCTTTTTCTGTTGATTTTTTAACTTTCTTTTGAGCTCAAATCTAATGTTCCCTCCTCAGTGAAGGTTATCTTCCTTAATCTCCTTCACTCCAGTTATCATTCCCTGCCCCTTCCCAAAGATCCTTGGACTCTCCCTTGGAGTCATCCTGAACTCTGCCAATTGAGTTTTTTTCTTAGGCTGGAATCTGGTTTCAGTCCTATCCCCTGTCTCTAACTTCATACTCTTCCTTTTCTTCCAGCTCCCCTCTATTTATTCTCCCCTTTCCTCAGTTCTAATCTGGAGTTCTGAGGTTCCAGTATAAGCCCCTTGAGGGGAGGAACTGTTTTATTTTTTTTTTGCTCCCCCAGTGCCTAGCACAGTGTCTGGCATATGTTAAATGCTTAAGAAATGTGTTATCCATCTAGGTAAATTACTTCTCTCTTCACATTGTTTTGTATCCTTCTAATGCCCTATTAGGAAGCAGCCAGGTATATAGAGCACAGGAACTGGAGCCAAGGTCTCAGACTCTTGCTGTGTGACCTTGGTCAAGGAGCTTAACCTCTCTTTGTCTTAATTAACCAGAGAAGGAAATGCCAAGCCACTTCTCTATTATTGCCAAGAAAACCTCATAAATGAGTTCATAAATGGTTCTCAGGGTCACAAAGAGTCTGATATGACTGGTCAGGTATTTAAACTTTGTGTGTATCAAATACTCAGGATATAATCTTCTTGAAGGCAGTTAATTTTTTTTTTTGTTTTCCCCCAAGTAGCAACTATTTATATAAAAATGAATTAAAATAGCAGATACATACTGTTAAATTTATTTGTGGTTGAGGCTGAAATATATTAATTAGGTGGTCACCAGGGATTTTATTTCTAAATCCCAAAATGAGTTACTGAAGTAAATGGAATTTATAGTAGTTTATTTACAACAGAGGGAAGATATTAAGGAAGAGAGAAAAGGAGGGAGGGAGAGAGATAGAGCTCTGGCTTTCTCTGATACCAGTCAGAATTTCTAAGCCCCAGCCAGGGGAAAAATTTCGCAAGAGGATGGGCCTTTCTTGGAGATTTATACCTCAGAGAAAAGGCAGGGTCACTAAGTCAGCCTTTCACTCACCAGTGGTGACCTTCTAAAAGGAAAAGCAGTCTGAGGTCCCCTGTACAAGTTCCTCCAGGGGTCCAGTTCCTCCAGTCCAACTCCGAGTCTGAGAACTCTTAGATCTCCTCAAATCCAATCTTGAATTGAATATATCTTCTTCTGGCCTCTGATCCTCTTTTTAAAGATCTTTTTCTCTTGTGTCACCTCCCCTAAATTTCACATCTACCAATCACAGCAGATGCTTTTCTCTAGGACTGCCCACTCTTTAGTTCACACCTTCTTTAGTTAGATTATACCTTTTTTGGTTACTTAACACCTTTTTTGGTTAGTTCACCTTTTGTAGTTATTTAACACCTTTTTCTAGTTAAAATGGGCAGATCTACATAAAATACTGAGTTATCACCTTTTTTGTAGATTAAAATCTAAAATAGATTGTGGATTACAATTTAATCTTCACAATAAAGGAAGAGCTAAGTATCTTCATTGTTACAATCTGGAGATAGGTAAATCCAGTCCTCACAATATTCAGAGGAGAGCTTGAAGCTAGATAATTAACCAACAAGTATTTTTTAAACCCTTACCTCCTAAATTAGAATAAATATTCTATGTTGGTTCAAAGGCAAAAGAGGATGACAATGGGTGTTAAGTAACTTACACAGGGTCAGGCAGTGAGGATGTATCTGAGGTCAAATTTGAACCCAAGACCTACTGTCTCTAAACCTAGCTCTCAATCCACTGAGCCACCCAGCTGTTCCATTCAACAAGTAATTCTTAAGCTCTTATGTGCTAATACTGAGGATATGTCACAGAATGGATGACACTGTCAATAGTGTGAATATAGAATGAATATAGAATGTAGGCACATAGTTGGTGTTTATTTAACAGTTAAATATAATTAAATTTAATGTAATTGAATTATTTTGTTAAAGTGAATAGTCAATGCCTGAGGGCAGGCATCTGGAGGTACTGTGGAGGACTAGACCACTTTGGGGTCCATTCATGCTTTGGACACTTAATTGGCTGTGTCACAGAACTTTACTCTACCTCAGTGTACTAATCTATAAAGCGTGGAGCATATTTTCTGGATGTTTTCTTTGTACAAGTATCCCTAGCGTCTACTATCTTTGTGGCTTGAGTGCTGGAAAAGATTTGGGGAATCAGCATTTTTTAAGTGGGTGTACAGCTCCGAGGTCTTCTTTTGCCCGCAGCTCTACTTTCTGATGCTCTCTGTTAGAGTAACCTCTCTCCTGCCTCCCCGGAATTCTAGGACCCTTTCAATGGGGGCTCTGGTCCCAGGTCCTGATGGAGCGAGGTACGCGTGCAGGTGTAGGGCGAGGCCACGTGACCAGCGTGGCCGATGCCCAAGGGGCAGCCATCTTTGAGGCGGGCACACACTTCGGGCTATGGGGGGGGTAAGTTCTTGCCAGCTTCTAAGATGGCTACCGCGCGCGCTAGCCACCAGGTCGCCCGCGGGCGGCAGCACGAGGTTATTTCGGCGGCGAGCCTGGCTCTCTGGCTCTGGGGAGCTGGGTAGTTGCCTAGTCCCTTCCCCCGCTTCCCCTCCCTGACAGCCGCGACCCGCCCCCTGCGGCCTCAGCCAATGAACGCGCGGGGCCGGGCTCCGGGAGGGCTGCCTGGGTGGCGGGCGGGCGGGTGCGAGCGAGTGATAGCGCTTGTCTGTGTGTGTGAGCGCGTCGGCGGGCTGGGGAGGAACGGCAGCAGAGAGTGCTTGAGGACGCGGCAGCGCCTGGGGGGAGCGGCGGACCAGCCGCGGTGGGGCGCTGCGGCGCTCGAGGACGCGGGCAGCCATGCTGTCCATCAGGTAGGTCGCGGGGTCGTCGGGCGACTCTCGGGGGGCTCTCATTGGCGGGAAGGCGCCCGGGATCGCGACCCTAGACCCCCACCCGCCTGGGGCTGTCACGGGGGACGCCGGGATTCCGCGTCCACGTGTTTCAGCGCAGGGCAAACTTCACGAGGGGCCGTCTGTCCACCAGTTCTGGCAGACTCTGGCAAAGTTGGTGGTGCGGGGCGGACGTCCCTGCCCTTAGTCTGGGACCCAGTACCCTAAGCCTGTCCGTTCTTACTTGGCGTCGCACTGGTGTCTTGGAACCAAACGTCGGGGAGCTAGGGGAACCAGTGAGAAAGGCAGAAAATGGATGGAGCGGGGAATGTTCGGGAGTCGATCCTGCGTGCTCGGCCCGGCCCTGGCTCGTGCAGGCATCGCAGAAATCAGAACTACGATTTTTTCTATGTCACCCCCAGAATTCAGAGAAAGATGGAGCCAGCCATCTCGTTATGCAGAACAAGAAACTGAGACCAAGAGAAGTTATGCAACTTGGCCAAGGGGGTAGAGACTTGTGAATAAACAGTAGAGCGTAAGGGATTTGAACTCTGGTCTTCACACTCAGTGCCCTACACTGCTTAGACTGGGATGCTGGAAGGATTAAGTTTCCTCCCTTCCCCTTCATATGTATTCCATTCTACAGCGAACAAAATAGAAACATTGAGAGGATCTTTATGATCTTAGCATACGTTTACATAATGGGGACATATGAGGCTTACCTTCTGTGGTTTAAAATACATTACTCCTAGCTGGGCTTGACTCCTGCAGTCTCTTAACAGTAGGTGAGTTTCCTTCCCATTCCCAGCCCTCTTCAGTCACTGAAGCTATGAATTCAACTATTTATGGGGGAAGGAGAGGAGAGGGGAATAAATAGAGGGATTTTCAGCAAGTGTGATCTCTTGCCATTTAGCAGCCAGTAGGACAAGGTCCGGTTTATAGGTAGTTAGAAGTTAAAAGTTAATTCTTAAAAAGGGAATTTAATTTAGTTCAACTCCTTTTTTGTACTTTTGGTAAAGCTGCATGAGTATGTGTGCATGTCTAGGAGTGGAGGGGTGGTGGTAGAATTTTTTTTATGCTAGTCACAAAACCACCTGTCCTTGTATAAACAGGTTGAGGGCCTTTGCTTTTTAGCAGTCTAATAAAATGTGCATTTTGCATGGGTGATTGCTGCTTTGTAAAGGCTTATTTAAAAGTTGAGAACAACCCTGTTTGATTTACAACATTTAAACATCTATTATGTATGAAGCACTATACTATCACATGGAGGTTACAAATACAAAAATTAAAACATCTTCTACCCTCAAGGATACAACATGTGAAGGAATTAGTAGATACAAAGTACATACAAAGCAATTTTTAGGAGGAGGGTACAAAGCAATGGAGATTAGGAATTAACCTGACTGGGAGGTAGCACCTGAATTGTAAGAAAGAACCAGATGTTTTAAGGGGTAAGGCATTTTAGTTATGGGGGAAAACCTGTCAATACAGAGAGGTGGGGATGGAATGGGAGACTCTTAGAATTCCAAGTTAGCCAAGAGTGTAGATTTCATGAAGGTATGTATAATGTGAAATAAGTCTAAAAAGGTGGCACCCACTAGATGGGAAAGTACTTTAAATGTCAAATAGAGTAGTTGTTTTGTTGTTTTAGGGAAATAGCGGTGTGGTTCATAGTTAGGATCTTGGACAAATCACTTGACCTTTCTGAGCTTCATTTATAAAGGGAATAATGTGAGGTCTAGATGACTTCACAGATTCTTCCAGCTGTAAAGTTTCATTTTTATCTTAGAGGCAATAGGGAGCCACTGGAGTTATTTCTTGTCTTTTTAAACCCTTTCCTTCTGTCTTAGAATTGGTTCCAAGGCAGTAGAGCACTAAAGGCTAGGCAATTGGGATTGTTACTTGTCTAAGCTCACACAACTAGAAAGTTTTTATTAGATTTGAACCCAGGACCTTCCTTCTCTAGGCCACTTCCCTTCTCTTTATCCACCGAGCCACCTAGCTGCCCCCACTGAGGCTTCTTGAGCAGGAAGATGATGTGGTCTGTATTTGAAAATATTAGTTTGATATCTGTGTGGAGGATGGATTGTAGAATATAGGAAGAAGAACCAGGAAGAACAGTTGGGCTGCTGTTCAGGTATCAGGTGATAAGGACAGGATCATGAAATTGTTGTGGTGGCCAAAGAGATAGAGTGGAAATCACTGGGCAGGTAAGTGCTAGAGATATTGTGGGAACAACTAACCAAACTTGGAGACTTGAATGGGACAAAGAGCAGGAAATTGAGGGCGACTCCAGAGCAGTGAACCTGGGTAGTAGAACTCTTTATAGAAATGGGGAAGTTAGGAGAAAGAGTAGTTTTATGAGGGAAGAGAATTTGTTTTATTTTGGACATGTTGAGAAACAGCCTGCCCCTTGAGAAGTTTTGTTATTCAGATGTGTCTAACTCTTTTTGACCCCATTTGGAGTTTTCTAGGCAAAGATCTTGGAGTGGTTTGCCATTTTCTTTTCCAGCTCATTTGATAGATGAGGAAAATGAGGCCAGCAGGGTTAAGTGCCTTGGCTGGGGTCCCACAGCTAGTACCTGAGACTCATTTGAACTTGGCTCTTTTGGATCCTAGACTAGGCATTGAATCATTCACTTGAAGAACTTCTATTCTGCTTATTATGAAAGCTCTGATATCCAAAGTTTTTGTACTTCAAATTGAAGTATTTCATTTTTACATAGAATTACACAATAGGGATGGTCTGAATTTTAGCTCTCAGAGGGCCCATAGATCACATGATTATATGGGACTTTCAAAGATCAACCCTTTTTTTTATAGATGAAGAAACTGAAGTTTGAGGTTTAGAGATAGGAGAACTGAGATTTGAATTTTGTTTTCTTGATTCTAATCCCAGTGTTGTTTACACCATGTAATCTTTATTTCCATGGCATTGGAAAAACAAGGGTATTAAAAAGATAGTCTTTTCCATTAATACATTTAAGGTCCACTGCACATCCACTGATGGCTTCTTAACCTTTCTTCTTGGTATAGGAGCATGAACTTCTTTAGAAACTGTATTTGGAGAAAGATTGGCTTATATTCAGATGAGTTCAACATAATGAATATGTTGCTTCCCCTCCCAATCTTCCAATTCACTAGAATATCTTTTGCCCTCAAGTGAAGGGTAAAGTTGAGGAATTCCTTTCTCATGTTATAAAATGCCAGACATTTCACAGTAATGTTTTTGGAGCATTTTCTTACATATGAGAAACACATTTTAAAATAATATTTTTTCTTCCTTTTTAAAAAGCAATTTAGCATTGTTAAAAAATGATTTTGTAAGTATGATGATACATATATACACCTTGTATGTGGTGAATACCAACAATGTAGATGTTAGAGGTGAAGCTCTTTTAAAAGACCTTTACTCTGGTTTCCAGTTTGGGGTAGCACTGTATCAGCAGAAGGGGCTCTTTGTGGGATTTTAGTCTGTATTCTACCACTTTATTTTGCTTTATAGGCTATCTCTTAAATCCTCTGAGCCTTAGTTTTCATATCTTTAAAATGGGGATAATACTTCTCTTCACTGTCTCATAGTGTTTGTACAGTTAATATGTAGCCCAGTATAGCTATTGTTTAGTTGTATTGATGTGTTCCTTTCCCTTCCTATTTTAAAAGTGCTTCAGTGAAAGATATCTAAGTTTTCTAGAGATATTAGGATTATAGATAGAACTTCAGAGCTGGAAAATGACCTTAGAACTCATGTATATGTTCATGTTTTTTATACTTATACATGTTGCTTCCTTCCCAGTAGAATGTGACCTCTTTGAGGACAGACTGTTTAGTTTTGTCTTTGAACTGTCTACCACCCAGCACAGTATCTAGTATATTGCAGCCACTTAATATATGCTTGTTGGATTTATGGTTGTAGTCCAATTTATGTTCTTCCCATTTTCTCAGTTCTCTACAATGGTAGTCACCAAACTTTTTTTTTTTAAACCCTTACCTTCCGTCTTGGAGTCAATACTGTGTATTGGCTCCAAGGCAGAAGAGTGGTAAGGGTAGGCAATGGGGGTCAAGTGACTTGCCCAGGGTCACACAGCTAGGAAGTGGCTGAGGCCGGATTTGAACCTAGGACCTCCCGTCTCTAGGCCTGGCTCTCAATCCACTGAGCTACCCAACTGCCCCCAGTAGTCACCAAACTTTTTAAATCACATTTCCTCATCATTAAAAAAAATGTGAACCAGCACTCAATAGGTGCATAGTTACTTGTTTACTGTATAATGTCTATGTATATTATACAATTTATATGAAAATTAAAAATAATATTTGATCCTAAAGACATTAGGGAGCCTCTTCAGCTTAATGAGTGAGATACACAGTTAGACCTACCTGAGCTTTAGGAAAATATTTTTTGGTAGCTGGGTGGAGGATGAATTGGAGGAGGAAGAAACTTGAGGCAGGGAGACCAGTTAGTCTAATAGTCCAGTCAGTAGATCAAGAGGGCCTGAATTAGGGTGTCTGTGTGATTAGAAGGGGACAGATTGAGAGATGATGAGGAAATAGAAATGACAGAGTTTAGCCACTCTAAATGTATGGAGCAAGATGTTAAAAGTCATACCAAGGTTATGAGCCTAAATGGGGGTGCCTTTGAGATTAATAAGCAAATTCAGAAGAGGACTGGGGCTAGGGAGCAGGGAAGAAAATAATGAATTGTGCTACATACTTCAGATCACTACACATTTAGGCCTTCTGTGGGATCAGAGGAGGGGACTTGGGGAAAATACTCTGGGGTGGAGAGAATTTGCCTAAGGCTTGCATGAAATTGAGAGTTTTCTTGGCTTGTGAGGAGGGCTAAGTAGAGGTAGTATTGGTTTGATAATGGATGTAGGGTGGTGGTAGGCTGTATACTGTAAAGGGTGAAATTATGATTGACTGAAAAAAATCTAAATTTAAGTGGTCACCAAGGGAAATCCCAAATAATAAAATACCCAAGTCAGCTGCCAAATTTTATGGTGATTTAATTGATATAGTAGAGAAGATTTTAAGAAGAATGAGGAAGGAAGGGGCTAGTACCAGGCAGGAAGATAGGAGATCTAGAAAGTACCGTTTTGAATGTGAAGGAGGAAGGAATCAGCCTGACCTCCAAAGAGGCTTAGCTAAGATGCCAGAACCTGAAATCAGCTCCAGGGCAAAACTCACCACCCAACACTCCCAAGATGTCAGAATGCTTAGCACCTGCCAGCCAGAGTCCTCTCTCCAGGGAAAGAAAGAGGGGCCAGGAAGTGCTGTGCCTTATATGGACATTTTTACATCATTTTTCTGCATCTCATCTGTACCAATGAGGACTTAGCTTGACTTAGGACAGCCCAGAGGGCCATCCTTTTTTTTGCATATGTGTTGAAGGCTATCTCCTCAGATAATTAAATCTTGAGTTTGATGCAGACCTTTCAAAGTCTTGTTAAACTGAGTAGGGTGAAGACTGTAGAATTTCCAAGACCTGATTCTGTTATTCCAAGTATCTCCATTGCTACTGAACAGGAAATAGCTAAATCACATCTTTTAAAGAATGGTCTGATTAGAATAGTTTTGAAATTCACAATACAAGACATCCCAATAAGGGAGGTTGGTTGCAAACCCTTCTTGCCCTTCTCCTTCTGTTGGTTGAAAAGATTCTTTTGCTATGATTCTCTAAGGACTACTGCTTTATGGATGAAGCAGGTTGAAGCAACTAGCCCACATTCACTTTGTCTGATGTTTTTGATGATGTACTATCATTTTGAATTATGAATTTTAAATGATTGAAATAAATGATCAATTACTGTGAATTTTTAAACACTGACAATAAAAAATAGGATCATAGTCATAGATTTGCATTTCAGAGGTTATCTAGTTCAGCTTCCTTGTTTTACAAATTAGATTGGTGAGGTAATAAGTGACTTGTTTAAGGACAAATGGGTAAATGGGCACTTTAGTCAGATTGGAGTCCAAAGCCAACATTCTTTTCAATGTATCAGCATTCTTAAAAAAACTCTTATAAACTTAATTAACAAGGGTTTGGCTTGAGATTTATAATTTTTGTCAGTTTAATTTTATATATATATATATATACATATATATATATATACACACACACACACACACACACATATTTATATACATGTTTATGTCCACACACATTATATATATTCTACTTCAACTTATAGTTACTGGAGGAAAGTAAAAAATTACAAACTTACTCTTCAAGAATGATTGTCCCGTCCTTGCCCTTAATTTGCACTATATCCTGTCACTGTCTTTAGGAATACTAGCAAACAACTGTTTACAGAATTGATGCTGTTATTATTCAGTTGGTTTGTTTGGCAGGGCAAAGTTAGCCAATGAGAGAAACAGCTGTGCCCAAAATGCCTGAATATTCTTTTGTTGCCTTAACTCTGTCTTGTAGTCTGGTGTGACTTTATGCTAGAGAGGGCTGTAGAAATTGAAAATATTTCTTTCGATCTGGTGTGGCCCTGGTGCTCCATTTAGATCTATTAGGGCAAGACCCAAAATAATCTTTGATCTGAGATATTTTGGACTCAACACTTTATGCAGGACTTTTGTGAGACTCAAGAGTAGAACTAGATGAAACCCTTTCCCTTTCCCTTTCTCTTTTTCTTTTTCTGCCAGAACCCTGGCTTAGTTGTCTGTCAGCATTAGGCTATTCAGCTAGAGTATGAACTGTGTGGTAAGTCATGATGACTGCTCTGATGTTGATTAACAAGTCAACCAGTGAGTCAATGGGGATGCTGGAATTCTAGAGGAATCTGTCCTCCCTTTCTTTTCTACTGTTTCAACACCAATATAGGGTCTCTGGCAGATATCCAAGGAAGTAAAATATGGGCTGCTCCAGAAATGCTCCATATTATTAAGTTTTCAGACTACTAATTCATGTCAGTCTCATCACTTTGGACAGAACTGAGTGGGAGAGACTCCCAGCTGGTGGCTTGGCATCTATAGAAGGAGAGTTCCCACAAATGCCCCATTATGATTAGGCTTCTGTCTGGAATGGACTCTAACCTTCAAGTTGATTTCTACTTACTTCATTTGTATACTCTGGAAGATGGAAGTTGTGGTTGAAGACCAGACTAGACTTTGCTGTTAGTCAAAGCTGTTGGGTCCTGGCCACATCTACATCTTAGGCAGGGCCTAATTTGCAAGGTCTCTTTGGGTAGATGGGTGTGGTGCTATTGGTTGGAATATTTTTCTCACAGTTCTTGAGGCTTTTAAGTTTTAAACCAATCCACAATGATGAGGAATAAACACATTAGGAAATTGAAATAGGAAGCTGAATAATGAATGAGTTAATATTTACCATTTGTATTCTTTTAACATTTGCAAAGGTTCTTTATGTTGATTATCTCTTTGAAGGTTCCAGGAACCCTGAGAGGTAGTATATATAGATGAGAAAATTGAATTTCATAGAAGTTAGATGATTTGACCATTGTGAGTATCTTAAATTAGGATCTTAAGCCTAGCACTTCAAACTCAATTTCCTCTCTAGTTGAAAGAGTTTTCATATGACAGGCAAACTTTTGGGACTTTCATACTATGTTTAGGACATTTGTTTAATGAGTACTCTGTGTCTCAGACAAATGAAAGTCATGGATGGCACCTTGGGAGCCATCTAGAATGACCCCCTCTTACAGATAAGGGAAGCGACACCGTTGGTTGGAGATATGGACTGATCTAACCATTTGTAGAGCAATTTGGAATTACAGCCATATAATTAATAAAACTATATAGTCATCTCAAACCTATTGAAGGAGTTATATTCCAGAGACTGCCATGACATGTTAAAATCCCTGAAGTAGTGGCATTATATTTATTTTATTTTATTTTATATATAGTATAGTAGAAGTCTCTCGGTAACCGAGGATGACAATTGTTTTTGTGCGCTTTAATCTATGATGTAGATGAGTGTGCACAAAGACACTTGTGCATGAAGGAGATTTAAGTGGAAAAGTCAATGCACAGAGATAGTCCCACTCTCTCTGCGTTGGAAGCCTGGGTCCAGTGGCACGAAAAGTCGTTACACCTGGAGACTTCCTCAGCTGCATTGGATGGCTGTGCTGTCTTTTGTGCTCCATCACGCCCTCATATATATATATATATACAATAGTAGTAGTCAGTAGTAGACTTCTTCAGCTGCATTGGATGGCTCTATTGCCTTTTGTGCTCCAACACGCCCTAAGCACTCCACAGTGCTTTGCTGTGTCGCCATCTCAGCCGTTGAACCTTCTTATTGGTTTCTTCTGTCTGTTCTGCCGAAGCAGTCTTCACATGCTGGGTGAGCAAAGCCCTGGTTCACCAGGGGTCGACGACCCGATGGCTACCCTCACAAGGTTTGGCCGGCCTATCGAAGCCGTTACCCGGGGTGTGGCTGCTGCCACATGCTAGCAGCTACTAGGAGCCACAAGTGAGAGCTGGGTGTCAGGTGAGGGTCAGAGGCTGGAGAGCTGCCCTAGGAGGGCACGACAAGCCCTCCATACCAGAGATACTACCCCTCCCTGAACACCCCATATATATATATATATATATATTAAGGCTTCATAAACCCTTCCCACTTTTCTATAAACCTTTTCCACACTTAATAACCTACAGTCATTGAGCCAATCTGCATCCAGGATACAGAACACAGCTCTGTGGTTGGTTGCCTTTCCTTGTATCAGCCAATAGTGGCCTCAGGATAAGTGTAACTCCATGATACAGAATTATATATATATATATATATATAATATGAATTATATATATTATATATAATATATAAATTATATATTATATATACAAAATATATATATATAATTTTTTAAACCTCGATGCAGTGAAGCCACACACAATATACCCTTAGGCCTAGCTGTGTCTGTTTTGTCTGTTTCCCAAGGAGATTAGGGAAGAAGGAAAAGAAACCATATGTTACAAAATATTTATAGGAGCTTTCTTTTTAGTGGTAAAGAACTGGAAATCAAGGGGCTACTAAAAAAATTGGGTTATATGATTGTGATGGAATACTTCTGTACCATAAGAAACTATGATTAGATTTTAAAACTAGGAAAGAACTACTTGGGATAAAGAATAGCAAAATGAATTCTCCAAGAGAATATCAAATATAGCTACAGAATTAATCCTGGAAGAATATATTGTGAATATCACCTTTAGAGACTGAACTGAAAAATGGAAACATGAAAGATAATTTATGTAAAAATATGTCTCCCTGATGATATCTTCTCCCTGAGAGGAAGTAGGGGCTGAGACATTTGTAAATAATATTTACTAATTAAAAAATAAACAGATTAGGGAATCACAAAGAAGGTTAGTGACTCGATTCTCTAAGGTCACATAAGGAATAAAGATCAGAGGTGGTATTGAACTTAGGTTTTCCTGATCCCCAGTATAACATACTGTATTACTACTTTTTATTTGACTGAAAAATAATTCAAATTAGCTTTTAGCATGAACTGATTTTTAAAAAATATGTTTGAACTATCATGAAAGTTTCAAGCTAGTAGTTTTTCTTAGAATTAAAGAGAGATTATTTAGCTGTTAATGCTCATTTTTATAAGTAGGTCATTGCTGAGGAAGCATTCAAGTCTTTTAGAACATGTTTGCCCTTCTGCTACATTAAGTAAACTGTTTAAATTATGTTTAAATCCTTGGGAATATCATGCTTATAAGATAATTGGTATAGTGCCTTAAATGAAATCTTTCAACAGAATATATAAATTCATGATTAGGCAAGCTTTAAATCTACAGTTAATAAGTTACAGCTTTTTTTGAGTCCTAATGAGAGCTAAGCTTTTATACAGTGTACCAAAAGTAAACTTTAGTAGATCAAAACTGTACTAAGACTTTTGGGACACTATATGTATGCAACCCTCTTGAAAACTTAGTATATGAAATCAAGGAACATTTGTTAATGAATGAATGAGAAGTTTTTCTTTACCTCTTGCTATGTTCCAGGCTTACACGAACTACCAAGACTACAAATATAAAATCAAGACTGTTCATACTTTTAAAGGAGTGTTCTAATAGTTGGAGAGACTCTGCATATGAGGGAGTAGTGACCACAGAAGGTTGTTTTGTTTGGGGAAGTCAAAGAATTGACTTAATAAAATGTTAGGGAGAATTAATTGACTTGTGTTTACTATTTGTAGAGTATTGTGATGGTCTTTAGTCATGTCCCACTCTTCCTGTTGAGGTTTTCTTGGCAAAGATCCTGGAATATTTTGACATTTTCTTCTACAGCTCATTTTACAGATGAGGAAACCGAGGTAAACAGTGTTAAGTGACTTGCCTATGGTCACATAGCCAGTAAGTATCTGAGGCCATATTTGAATTTACATTTTCCTAGGCCCAGAGCTTTTATGGTTTGAGCTGTCTTCTTCCCTTGAGTTAGATTTGTGCAAAAGATTAATGTTCCTGCTTTAGTGGTCCCTACAGGATAATTTGTTTTTCAATGCTTTGAATTATACTGTTTCCTAGAATTTGATCTCCACTTGGATTTCCCAAATACTATTCAGGTTGTTTTATTTTAAATATTGTTTGAAATCTGTAATGTGTTGACTAAACTTAGAAATCATTTTTGTTGGCAGATTTTTGTTGTAGTCATAATTGAATTATATACCTGTTTCCCTTAGTTTATACAATAGACATTTTATTTGAAAAATTGAGTCTTTTTAAGTGCTCTAAGTGAGCTTGCTGCTTAGAGAAAAACTATTGGAAAATGCTATCTTTTTGTATAAATTTCAGTCTTCATAAATGGAAAATTATATCTTTATCCTGAAATTTTGGGCCTCTATAAAATTGTGTTACATCTTATTTTCTTTTGACAAAGTGAACAATTTAATTGACTTAATACTTTAATGACTTATAAGGGTCATTCGTTTTTCACAGCTAAAATTATTTGATTAAAAGGTTGATTAGTAAATGCAGTATTTTTATTATAGAATGTTTATTACTAGTAGTTACAAATGATAATATTCCTAGTTAATACTTAGTTTGTAAATGCAAGATATTTTAGTTTTATTCATGAAATTTTAAACTTGGTCTCCTCTATGTTGTGGAACCTTAATAACACCCAGAAACTAAGCTTATGTTATATGGGAGAAGGAACATCAGATTTGGAATTGAGTTTCTAGGGACTTGAATTTGAGTTCCAGACCTGCCACTTAGCTATGGCCTTTGTAATTTTGGGCCAGTTCTTAATCTCATTAGATAACCGTAACCTGTTTATGTATAAATTAATGAGTGAGATGAAGTAGATGATCTTTGTATTCTGTGTTCTTTTCTAAAGTAGAATGTAGAAATCCGTGTTACTTTGTTACAAGATTGTGACATAGGCAAGGGTGACCGGGTGTCTATTACAGTTAATTTTTAAAGTTACCTTGGGGTTAAAGTCCTTATTTTCACTGCAGCTGGTTTTTGTTTTCCAAATCCTTTCTGGAGAAATCTTTTTCTGATCATTGTCTCCTAGTGCCTTTCTTCTGAAATTTCCTGTGTACAATTTTTTGCATGTTTTCTCCATGAGAATGTGACCTTCTTGAGGGCAGGGACTTTTTTGGCTTTCTCAGGACCATCAATGCTTAGAGTAATGATTGATACTTATTAATTGCTCAATAAATAAATGCTTTTTACCTGACTTGTCACCTTCCTCAAAGTACTAGTAGGTTATAGGAATTGAATATTATTGATATAGTGCTTATTGATTTTAAAAAATTGTGACACATTTATATTTGTTAAATTGTTGGTAAACTTTGTATTCATACAGCTCACAGTTATCCATACATCATTATTAAGTACAGATAATATTTATTCTTAAATCAGTTTTCTTTGTTTCATTGAATATTCTTGTACCACTTGCCTTGATTTATTTCCTGTTCAGTGTATTTTTAGGAACCCTCGACTAATCTTAACAGTCTTAGAAAAAATATTTGAGATAGGAAATTTTAAAAAATCATTAACTTACCAGGGAAATAATGAAAAAAAAATACGAAGGAAGGGGGCCTAGCAGTAGCAGATCTCAAACTATATTATAAAACAGTGGTCATCAAAACAATATGGTACTGTCTAAGAGACAAGAAGGAGGATCAGTGGTATAGAGTGGAGGTAAATGACCTTAGCAAGACAGTCTGTGATAAACCCAAAGATCCCAGCTTTTGGGACAAAAATCCACTACTTGATAAAAACTGCTGGGAAAATTGGAAGGCAGTATGGGAGAGATTAGGTTTGGATCAACATCTCACACCCTACACCAAGATAAACTCAGAATGGGTGAATGTTTGGAATATAAAGAAGTAAACTATAAGTAAATTAGGTGAACACAGAATAGTATACTTGTCAGATCTTTGGGTAAGGGAAGATTTTAAGACCAAGGAAGAGTTAGAAAAAAATCACAAAATATTTAATAAATAATTTTGATTATATTAAAGAGGTTTTGTATAAATAAAACCAATGCAACCAAAATTAGAAGGTAAGCAACAAATTGGGAAAAAAATCTTTATAACAAAAACCTGACAAAAGTCTTAATTACTCAAATTTATAAAGAGCTAAATCAATTGTACAAAAAATCAAGCCATTCCCCAATTTATAAATGGGCAAGGGACATGAATAGGCAATTTTCACATAAAGAAATCAAAACTTAATAAGCACATGAAAAAGTGTTCTAAATCTCTTATAATCAGAGAAATGCAAATCAAATCAACTCTGAGGTATCACCTCACACCTAGCAGATTGGCTAACATGACAGTAAAGGGAAGTAATGAATGTTGGAGGGGATGTGGCAAAGTCGGGAAGTTAATGCATTGCTGATCGAGTTGTGAATTGATCCAACCATTTTGGAGGGCAATTTGGAACTATGGCCAAAGGGTGCTTAGAAGACTGTCTGCCCTTTGACTCAGCCATAGCCCTGCTGGGTTTGAACCCCAAAGACTTACAAGAATATTCATAGCTGTGCTCTTTGTGGTAGCAAAAAATTGGAAAATGATGTGATGCCCTTCAATTGGGGAATGATTGAACAAATTGTGGTGTATGTTAGTGATGGAATACCATTGTGCTGAAAGGAATAATGAACTGGAGGAATTCCATGTGAACTGGAATGACCTCCAGGAATGGATGCAGAGTGAGTGGAGCAGAACCAGGAGAACATTGTATATAGAGACTGATACACTGTGGTATAATCGAATGTAATGGACTTCTCCATTAGTGGCAATGCAGTGATCCAGGACAATTCTGAGGGACTTATGAGAAAGAACACTATTTACGTTCAGAAGAAGAACTGTGGGAATCACAAACACAGAAGAAAAACAACTGCATGATCACAGGGATCCAGGGGGATATGATTGAGGTTGTAGATTCTAAATAATCACCCTAGTGTAAACATCAACATGGAACTAGGTTCTGATCAAGGACACATGTAAATACCCAGTGGAATTGCACTTTGTCTACAGGAAGGGGGAGTGGAGGAAGGGAAAGAATATTATTCTTATAACCAAGGAATAATGTTCTAAATTGACTAAACAAAATTAAAAATAAAAATCATTAACTTAAAGTTTTAAATGAGGGTTTCTTCACCTGTGCAAGTTAGAAATTGAACAGTGTGATGTGGTAGTTCATGAAATGACTGCTCCCTTGAGGTTCAGTAAGAGAAGCATAGTTTATAGGGAAAAAAAAATACAGAGGTAGTCACTGTGCTCTGATGTGGTCATACCAAATACAGAGTATTGTGTTCTACATATTTCTTTTTGGTGAAGGTATTGACATTCTGGAAGTGTCCAGTGAAGGAAGGAAGGAAGAGTAGGAAAGCTGAATTTAGGTTAAATGTCAAGAAAAAACCATGTAACACCCAGAACTATTCAGAATCAGAATGTTGGAAGGGAGTAATTCTCCCTCTTGTCTTCAGGGAAAGGTGGAATAATTATTTAGTTGTGTAAGATTTCTTTTTTGCGTATTTTGAAAAGGATGGCTACTAGTATAGTATCTCTTCCAAATTTGAAATCATGTGATTCGATGATAGAATACATCACAGGGTTTCTTAACCTTTTCTCTTTCAAAGACTGTTTGGTGAAGTTTACAAACTTCTAAGAATCTTGTTTTTAAATGCATCAAGTACAATACCATCACAAAGGAAATCAAATGTGAGCAAAAGTGAAATATGTAACTTTTCCCCCATCCAAGTTTATTGGCTCCCTAAATTCTATTTACAAACCCCAGTTTAAGAACCTCTTGTTTATTTGACTTTGATATATTCATGTCTCTTCCTAATTGTGGATAATTGAGAGATTATATTTTTCTTAAATTTTAAATGTTTTCTTTTAGAAGCCATAATTCTTTTTAACTAGGAAAAATCCTCAAATCTAAGAGCTGGACGATCTTGTGACCAGTGGCATTGTATTATATGTTGACTTTAATGAGCACACGTGCTTTGTATGGTTGAGCCTGCAGTAGTGATGGGCTGTTGCTGGAATGAAGCAAAAGTGCACAAATACCCAGCAGTGGTTATTAGTGTCATTTCTTAACTGATTGACTTTGTTGTATAGTTCACATATGAATAAATTATCTCATACTCTAGCAATATGTTTTACCATTTTTAAATTTTATTCTTCTAATTTTTTTTCATTTCCTTCATTGATGTAGCAATAGATTTCTATAATTTGAGCTATATTTCCAGCAATTTGTACTGGTATTCCGGTTCCACATAGAGTTAGCTCTTGGGCACAGACATAGAGTCTTATAAAAGCTTAGTAAGTTCCTGAGAGGTTCCTTTGCACCCATTCCCTTGATTTGGAAGCTTTGAATGGGGAGTATGGGCAGTTGGAGAGAGTGATCATTGGGCAAACATTACTCTTTTCCTAGTTCCTGACCTTTTTCTAAATCTTCCCATTCTGGAGAAGTCGCCCTGCTTTAGATATGTGACTCCTGCCAGTTCAGTCGGGATCCCAGCCATGATCACTGCACTCCTAGCTCTAGTCACTGTCCTGACATCTTAATTTCCTTGCCAGCCTCCATTCTTCCAGTTTCTTTCCCTTCTTTCCCCCTGTGCTCCCCCGCTTATGTATGTTCCTTGAAAAGTGGGGTTTCTCTTAGGCACTTAATAAATGCTTCTTTCCCTTGTCCCTTCCTCCCCCTCCTCTTCTCTTTCTCTTTCTCTTCACTCCTTACCTTCTCTATTTTATCTCGATCTATGTTATGCATATTACAGTTTTGCTTATTCACTTGTATTTCTGAAAACATCTGTGTTCATGTAGTCAGAAATATGTTAGCAAAATCTCTCTCATTCTTTCTTCAGTCAGTCTGAGTCACCTTGTGTTTAATAAAGCTCTTATCTTGTGGACAGTTTCATTACACAGAATTCCAACTGCATTAATTCATGCCTTTGTTCCTTCTCCTTCATAACATGCTTTATGAAATTCTATGAAAATTTGAGGAAAAGTTAGTAGATTTTCAAATGTTTAAATTGCTTCTTTGTCAAGCCTAAATCTCCCTATTTATAACTTTTAAGATATTGTTCTTTTTCTGTATTCTTGGGCCAAAGAGAACCAGTCTGATTTCTTTAGAACCTGGCTCCAATCTCTAAGACCAGCATTCACCTATTCCTGGGTCCAGCCAAATTGTCTGGTTTACTGTTTTCATGCACAATTATCTCTATAATCCTTTCTGTTATCCAGTGAATTTTTTCTACCACCTCTCTTGTCTGAGGCAGATTTGATAAGAGTATCAGCTAATACTGCTTCCAAGTAACTGATAAAAATGTGAGGCTTTACTAAGCCAAGCATAGATCTCCAGGGCACTCCACTGAAGACCTTTTTCCAAGTCAGCCCTAGCCTTCAGTGACTACTTGGGTCACTGAAGAAACTTCAGCCAGTTCTAAATCTAATTAACTGTTTTATTGTTAGATTAACTAGTATACAATTGTCTAATTTGTGACTGTGCATCCTTTTCAGGGAAAATATTCTTTTTGGAATGGGAAATCCTCTTCTTGACATTTCTGCAGTTGTGGACAAGAATTTCCTTGATAAGTAAGTATGAGAACCTTTGTATATAATGTGAAAAATAGGCTAGAGGGGGGAAAATGCTGAAAACTTAGAATGGAATGTGCTATACCAAGAACCAAGCACATTATGAGGACCAGGCCTGATGACACTGATGCTGTCTTACTCATTGCCTTAGAAATTGGTCCTGCTTCTTGCTACTGGAAAGCCTTTGTACAATTTCATTTGAAATTTTATTCTAAATGGAATGCATGATTTCCGTAAGATATTTTTTCCACAAACCTATTATTACTACTGATCTCCCATGGTTTCAAGCTTTTTAAATGATCTCAGAAAGCAATGCATGTCAAAAACCTTTTTGTTTGTTTTATATTGACTAATTTCAACCTAATATTGGTTAGCCAGTGTTTGATTTCCTTTGCATCAATAAATATGTATCTAGTATAATCCTTTGTGTTGCATCACATTTCTGGAAATTATTACAACACAAACTTACACTTGGCTCTCATTTGTTGAGCAACATTTTTTATACTGAGCTTCTTCTTTTTTTGTTTTTCTTTCTTTAAAAGAGAACCTTAATTTTCCCAGGTAGTTCTTGACTAAATTTTTGCCTCAGATAGAGAATTTGGGCTAGGAGATAATTTAAGTTCAGAAAAGGACTTGGGAAAGAAGTACATAGAAACCAGCCCTACATATATCTTTAATGCTAAGAATAAATTTGTATCAACTTTTACATTTTTACATATTTATTTGTATGCTCATTTACTTGATTTTTTTGCTAAATAAATCTCCCAAAGTTTTTTAGAAGTTATTTAGATGTGATGGTCTGGGTGCTTGATTGCCTGGCATTTCTGTATTAGCATAGTTGGGAACTCCAAAAACTTCTTTGTCTTAGGCTCAGCAGATCCCCAAAGGCTATTGGAAGGATTTTTAATTGTAGGCTGCCAGAAAGCAGAGAATGGGTGGTGCCAGTGGTGTGATGTTATGGGCACAAACTTGGCCATCAGAATAATGGGAGTAGGATAAAAGAAACTGATTTTGGATGGAAGGTGTTAACCCTGAGTTCTAAATTCAGGATTTGGAGGGGGAAAATAAGCTTTGGGGACTTTAGCTATGAATAATGAGACATTTTTCTTAATTAAAAAAAAAAATCTCTTTGTAGTTGATCTGAAAATACAACTTGGTCCTGGTTATTTTGAAAACTAAATCCCAAGAAATTGGTCAGTTATTGGAATTTGCATTCTACTGGTCTGGAACAAGTGACCATATTTTACATGATTATATTCGAAATAGTACAAATTCAAATACATTCTACTACTTCATGGGATTCCTTTTGGGGGGGGCGCTGATCAGGATCTGCCTGTACAATTAATTTTTATGCGTGAAACTGGTTTAGCTTGCTTTTCAGCCTGCCTAAAGAAATCTATAACAGGGTAGTGTAGAATCACAAGTTTACTTGACTTAACCCCTGGGTTTGGATCTTCTCTCCAAATCTTAATATTGGCTGTATAACTATGGAATAATCGCTTAATATCTTTGACTCCAAGTTTCCTTATCTGCAAAACAGAAATACCTCAAAAGAGATAATATCCTTAAAGTGCTTTGTAAACTTCGATGTGACATAAAATTGACTTTTTTGTTGTTTTTTTAAACCCTTAGTGAATTCTTTGATGAGCCAATTGTGTTAATACCACCATAAATATTGCTAAAGAATAAACAAGTACTATTTGTAATACATCATATGTTTGATATTTAGGAGCTTGCAGTGTTTATGACTTTAATACTTTTTCTCAAAATAAGTACATCTTGGGGAAAAAAGGAAAAAAGTACATTTAAACAACGTGCAAAACATCTGTATAGTAACAGGAAAAATCAAATATAGAGTCAGAAATTGTACAAAAAATTAAGCCATTCCTCAACTGAGAAATGGTCTAGGGACATGATTTTAAAAAAATTTTTTTTTAGTTTTCAGATAAAGTCAAAACTATCAATAAAAGTGTTCTAAATTCCTCCTGATTAGAGAAATGCAAATCAAAACAACTCTGAGGTACTACCTCACACCTAGCAGATTGGCCAATATGACAGTAAAGGAAAATAATAAATGTTGTAGGGGATGTGGCAAAATTGGGACACTAATGCATTGCTGGTGGAGTTGTGAATTAATCCAGCCATTCTGGAGGGCAATTTGCAATTATGCCCAAAGGACTTTAAAAGAATGATCTAGCCATAGCAGTGCTGGGTTTGTATCCCAGTGAGATAAGGAAAAATACTTGAACAAAAATATTCATAGCTGCACTCTTTGTGATGGTCAAATACCGGAAAATGAGGGGATGCCCATCATTTGAGGAATGACTGAACAAATTGTGGTATATGATGGTAATGGAATACTATTGTGCTATAAGGATTAATGACCTGAAGGCTTTCCATATAAACTAGGAGAACCTCAATGAACTGATGCAGAGTAAAATGAGTAGAACCAGAAGAACATTGTACACAGAAAGTAAAACATTGTGGAATAATCCAATGCAGTGGACTTATGTACTAGGAGCAGAGCAAAAGCCAGAACACTTCTGGAAAACAAGAAACAAACCACAAATAAACAATCCACATTGAGAGAGAATTATGGGAGTAGAAATGAAAAAGAAAACATATACCCAGTGGAATTGCTATGGGGGGGGAGGGGGAGGAGAGGGGAAGGAAAGAAGGTGAATCTTGTAACCATTAAATTAATGAATTAAATTAAATCAATTAATATCCTAAATTAATTAATTAAATAAATTTCCCCAAACAAAAATAAGTAAAGAAATGAATGAATAAATGAATAAAGCATGGCATCTCTTATCACATATATATATGGATATGTGAGGTTTAGGCCTTAAAGATTGCTCTATAGCAAAAATGAATAATATGGAAATAGATATCAAGTGACAGCATTGTACAATCCTGTGAAATTGCTTGTTGTCTCTGGGAGAGGGAGGGAAAAGGGAGGGAAAAAATGAATCATGTAAACATGGAAAAATGTCTTTAAAAAAATTAAAAAGTATAGACTCAAAATTCTGGAACTTAAAGGATTTGGTTTAGAGTTAAAGAAATCAGAGCCCAGCTTGGTTACTGATCTTGTTAGGTGTGACCCATCTTGGGGAAGAGGTAGGGTTGGAGGGAGGCATCAAGGAATTGAGTCGGGTAGAATGGTGGTAGGAGGACTGAGCCAGGCTTAGAATTTAGGCCTCCTGATTTCTGTTCCTAGATTCTAGCCTGCCTCACTCAGTTAAAGAGTAAAGTAACTTGTTTAAATGTTCCTATTTGTTAATATGTTTCTATTCCCATTTAGGTTAAATCCAGGGTTTTAAAAACACTTAAGCAAATCCTACTTCTTGCCCTACTTTTAAAGATGGCCCCTTTCTTTATCTGTTTGTAATAGAAATTGAATGTTACAGAGAAATATGTGACTTATTTTTTCCTTCCTTGCCCTCTCTTGTTTTCGTCATTCTTATTTGCTTTCTTCTGCTCCTCTACCCTGTTATTTAAAATGAAAATCATTATTGTTCTAACTATGCTTATGATAAAGTATTCACCATATAAGAATCATTGCATGCCATTAATGAACATTGGTGAAAAGAAAAAGTCAATTTGGACAAAGTGTCCTTTCCTATTTAACTGCTAAAAGTTAATGGTAAGCTCCTTGTGAACAGGACTCATTTTATGTATTTTTTGGACCAATAATACTCAGCAGAGTGGTGGGCATATAATGAATCCTCCAGAAATAATTAATGCAAGTAAAATGCCAAAAATATATATTAGCAAAAGTTTTAAAAATTTAAGAGTATTTGGATGCCACTTGTGTTTATTTTCTATTAAAAAATTTTTTTTATATCAGATTTTTAGAGATATTCACTAAAATTTAAGTTTACTGACATCAGGCTAGGAATAGTTTACCTCTTGCACAGAGATCAAGAAATCATTTCAAGTCTAATAACATCCAGATGTTCAGAAACAGATTTTTAAAAAACCAATTCTTTTCTTCTGTCAACTTGGAAAAACAGAGAACTACTAAAGTAGTCAGAAAAACCAAGTCTTTAATCACGAAAGAGATAGGGCCAATGCAATTGGCCACTCTCACAGAGTTGAGCCAAAATATAGAGAGCCAAAATCAGAGCCCGGTGGGGCTCTGGGGACAATATCTCTTGGAGGAATCAATGGGCTAGAAGATTCTCCAAAGAACAATAGAACTGTGGGAACTTTAATATACCGTATGGGGAACTGAGGACTGGGAAGTATGATTGATTGACATTACCATGCTATGAGGAAATGAGAAGTCCAAGACAGGATCATCTGGGAGAGGCTGATGCTTTACAATGGATATAAAAGGGAAATATCCAGCCAAGGGAGCACATTGATACAGTGGGAGAAACTACTAGTACACCCCCACCCCCCTCTCCATGTACCTTTGAAAGTTGCATTTGTACTATATTTGAGCACTAACTGCTTTGAAACCATAAATTGTGTATTGTGCACCTTAGCATACATAAGAAGCATGGTGATCTGGGACAAATGAGAAATGCCAACCAAAATCCTGTTTTCATATTTTGTCAAATGACACCCTTAATACTAAAGGCACTAAATCAGTGTTGATTATAAAACTGCTAGAAATGAGAAAACTGGAATGACTATGCTGCTTGCAGTCACAGCTGACAGGTGAAAACTGACTCCTTATGTAATTTTAAGGTGTAAAACATTACCTAATGAAAAGTTACCTTCAGGAGTGATCTTTCCTATGCAGGAAAAGGGATGGATGAATGAAGAACTTGTATTAGACTGGTTGAAAGTTGTCTAGGGTTGGCTTAGGGTGTGTTACTGTGTCAGAGAGGAATGCTCTACTTAATGTGCCCATGGACTTAGCTGTTATTCTGGGAGGAATGACATTGCAATTACAAGTATTAGGTATAGTAATTAATAAGCCATTCAGAGATCATTTTGTTATGGGCATGGAAGGATACCCTTTTGAGTTCGGGAAGGATGCCTTTTGCAAGCATGCAATGACTCCAAAATTTAGCTTAAAAACAAAAGAGATTTATTAATTTAGAAAGTAATGTTAAGAGTGGTCAGGAGGATATCAAGGTAGAATAGCAAGATGGGGAGCAGTTCCTTGGGAGGACAGCATTAAAGGAAAGGCTGTTCCTCCATGGGGACAGCATGGATGGAGAGGCTGTCCCCCAGACGACATCAGTTCTGGGGATTTTATACATTCATCACAACAGTTAGTCACTCAGGCATGAGGTGGGGTGATCATACTGGGGTCGGCCTGGGGACGTAAAGATTCCTTAGTTTTAGGGGACAAACAGATGTCCGATAGGATCGAGGTGTGGTCTGAAGGTACATCTTTCTGACCATCTAGAGGATGATCAAAGGAAGATAGTCATCTCAGGACTCTAGGTGGGGTCATTGGGTGTTTTTAGTCTCAGAAAAAACAACAAGGGAGTTCCCCTGACAATAGTTCGCCTGGGTTTCTGGGGTACAGTGCCCATGTCAATTTCAGGAAAGAATAAAATGAGTGCATGTTGGCTGGAAACCATGAATTTACTCCATCAGGAAAAATGAAGAAATTGTTGGTCATTGTATTAGGGAACTGGATCAAAACCACTTGGGACAAAATCTCCAGCAAGGCCTTTGTGCTTTGATTAAAAAATGTATATCAAACAAAAAATGTATATATAAAAAAAGTATGGATGGTAGTGAAGATTTTTTTTTGTGTGTGGGAAGAAGGTGAAGGTGATGATTTAAATGATGTTTCCACATCGGGAGGTGAAGGAATAGAAGAGGAAGGAGAACATAATTAAATATTGGAAGGTGGTTTCTCACAATTATCTATAAAAGTAATACATATTTAATAAAAAAGTGTTGGCATTAAACCTTCTTTAACTTGTTTTTAGGACCTTGAAAAAAATTAGAATATGAAGTTCTTGCATTATTCATGAGTTAAGAGAAAAAATTATAATTTAAAATGATAAAATATAATGAGCGTTTCCTCTTTCTGAGTTATCCTTCAAAATACTCCAGATCACAGCATAATGGGGTTTGTATTATATCCAGGCTAATGTGGTAGGTAAGTCTATTAGTCAAACCTGAACTGGGGCTATTAAATACTTTAAGGTCTATTGTTCAGTCTGAAATGGGCTAGTCTGGGACTTGCCTTGGGGTGAGTCCTTAGGGGACAGGGACAAAATTGGGTTTTCCAAAAAACCCAGTTGACACATAATTTAACATTAGATACCCCATTTACATTGGGTGGTTTGTCTTCCCATCACTCAAGTGAGAGGAAAGGTAGGCAGTTTCTGTTAGTTAATGTTAGCAAAACCATCAGAAAGTTAGCTTAGTTCTTAGTAGACATAAATAGAATTTGGCAAATGCAGGATTTTACTTGTTTAATGAGGGCAGAAAACAAGGAGAACCTTGATTAAGAGGTTGGTTGGTTGCCTAGAAATGGATGGGTTTCACAACATGTTGAGCAATGCCACAATGCAGCAGGATCCACTGAACAGAGCATTGTGGAGCATCTTCTTCAATTTTCCGTGATGATTGCCAAGACCAGCCTCTGCTTTGAAGAATAAAAATGAAGAGAGAGCCATAGTCTTTGAAAGAGACCCAAGCTGTTTGTATGAATTTGTATGATTTTTAAGTTAGTGACCTTTAGGTACAATGAAATAATTTGGAGATTTTCTTTCTAGGACACAGGAAAAATGTTTAGTTTCAGCATTGTTTTGTGATTGCTCACTTTATTTCTTCTTATTTTTTAAAAAACTTACCTTCCATCTTAGAATTAATACTGAGTATTGATTCTAAGGCAGAAGGGTGGTAAGGACTGTAATAAGGGATTATCTCTCCTGTACAGGACTAAGTAATGGGGATTGTGACTTGCCCAGGTTGACACAGCTAGGAAGTGTCTGAGGTCGAATTTGAACCCAGGACCTCTCATCTCTGGGCCTCACTCTCACTCCATTGAGCTACCCACCTGCTCCCTGATTGCTCAATTTAAAAAACAAAACAAAACAACAAAACCCTTACCTTCTGTTCTAAGGCAGAAGAGCACAAAGGGCTAAGTAATTGGGGTTAAATGACTTCTCCAATATCACATATTTTTGTTAATTAGTCCATTGCTTGGCAATATTTCAGAGCCAGCCATTTCCTTGGCCAAAACTTCATTGTCAGAAGGTGCCCAATCTGATATGTAAGGGTTAAGTTAACATGTAACTTGAAAATTCCCATTGCTTACCAGACAGGGAATAAATTCTTTAAAGCAGTAGCTGATAAAGTAAAGGTCATTTAGCTGTTTCCTTTGCACTATTGTGCTGAGTGATTTGGCAGGGTCTTTTGTTCTTACTCTCCTAGGTTTTTGTTGGACTGATTGTTGAGAGGGAAAAGAAAACAAAAATGTGTTTTATCTTTGCATTTTTCTTTTGTCTTTATAATTTTCTGCCTAATAGCTGCTCAGTTCATTGGGTGGTTCACTATGGAATTCCATCTTGGCATAATATTGTCTAAGTGGCTTATTAGTAGCATTTCTACCAAATTTCACTCAGGAGAAGAGTAAATATAAGGTATTCCTATCATTTTTTCAAAAATCAAATATAACACAGGTTTGAAAGAACACAATTCCACAGGCAATAGTGAGGGATAAACTTTTAATAACTTTGCAAGTTAGGAAAAAGCAAAGACCCTTTGATTTGATACAGATACTTCCCCAGCATCTTGGACTACCACTTTTCCAACCATCCTTCCTTGGGTCTGGTTGTCAGCACTGTGAATCTCCAGTAGTCACATTAAGGAAACTAGGAGAAAGGGGGAAAATGAAAACCTAAGTGGTGTGATTGGCACCTAACCTTTCTCTGTTTTACCAGTTTCTGTAAGCCCTATTGCTTGGCCTGTATAGAGTTATGTAAAAATTACTCTTGGATTGGTTTTGACCACAAGAAAAAAACTTCTTTACCACGGACCACTTGGATTAATGAGCTGGAGTTTGGGATGAGAAGTACATACCTTAAGTTGATAGATTTTAAAGTTTTGTTATTTTATGTGACTCAAGTTTTTTAGACTGCTAAGTATTTGCTCCTGAAATTAGGAAATAGTGATATATACTTTAAAGTAGTTAAGCTGTGCTGAAAATGTTGTTTGTTACTAATTAAGGGATTAGAGTGCCCCAAAGCCTCCAGACCTGTAGTATTATTGGGGGCAACATCTTTTTGGGCTTTCAAAAGGCTTTACCACCCATCCCAACAGTGGTCCCTTAGTTAGACAGAATTTAAAGTAATTTGATAGACGTAAAATAAAGTAATTTAAAGTCAAGGACTTTACATTTAGGAAAGCTAATTCAAGTATTAAGCCTGATTTTAAATTACTTGTTCTATGGTGGGTATATTTTATGTTGGGGATATTTGATTAGAAGTGATGGCCACAGTCTATCTCATGATCTGAAGAAAGTGAATACATTTTTTCCTGGAAATGAAATTACTTGATATGAATGAGAAATGTATTTAATTAGTCAATTTAGATCATTTTTCCTTGGTTACAACAATTGTGTTATTTTCCTCCCCTCCGCTAACCCCCTCCTGAAGCTGACTTGCAATTCCACTGGGTTTTACATGTGTCGTTGGTCAAGATTTATTTCTATATTATTAATATTTGCATTAGGGTGATCACTTAGCATCTATATCCCCAATTATATCCCTATCAAACCATGTGATCAAGCAGTTTTTCTCCTGTGTTTCTACTTCTATGGTTATTCCTCTGGATTTGAATAAAGTTCTTTCTCATAAGTCCTTCAGAATTGTCCTATATGATTGCATTGCTCCTAGTAGAGAAGTCTATATGTCTGTTTATAAGGTTCTCTAAGGTTCTGCCCCTTTTGCTCTGCATCAATTCCTGGAAGTCTTTCCAGTCCCCATGGAATTCCTCCAGTTCGTTATTCCTTTGAGCACAATAGTATTCCATCACCAACATATTGAAGGGCATCCCCTCATTTTCTAATTTTTTGCCACCACAAAGAGCACAGCTATGAATATTCCTGTACAAGTCTTTTTCCTTATTATCTCTTTGGGGTACAAGCCCAGCAGTGCTATGGCTGGATCAAAGGGCAAATAGTCTTTTAGCACCCTTTGGGCATAGTTCCAAATTGCCCTCCAGAATGGTTGGATCAGTTCACAACTCCACCAGCCATGCATTAGTGTCCCTACTTTGCCACATCCCCTCCAGCATTCATTACTTTCCTTTGCTGTAATGTTAGCCAATCCGCTAGGTGTGAGGTGATACCTCAGAGTTGTTTTGATTTACATCTCTCTGATTATTAGATATTTAGCACATGAAAAAGTGTTATAAGTCTGTTATAATCAGGATTGTCATTTTTATTGTTAGCTTGTCCTATCTCCATGAGCAATCAATGTTTTCCCAGTTGTTTAGATCTAGTTTTAATTGTGTGGAAAGTGTTTTGAAGTTTTCTTCATATAATTCCTGTGTTTGTCCTAGGTATTTTATATTGCCTAGGGTGATTTTAAATGGAATTTCTCTTTTTAACTCTTGCTGCTGGGATGTGTCAGAAATATATGTTTATTTTGTATCCTGCAACTTTGCTAATTATTGATTATTTCCACTAGTTCATTCTCTAGGATTCATTAAGTAGACCATCATATCATCTGCAAAAAGTGAAGGCTTGGCCTCCTCATTGCCTCCTATTTTAATACTTTCAATTTCTTTTTCTTCTCTAATTGCTACTGCTAGTGTTTTTAGTGCAATGTTAAATAAACGAGGTGATAATAGGTATTCTTGGTTCACTCCAGATCTTATTGGGAAGGCTTCTAATTTGTCTCCATTGTAATGCATTCTTTCTAATGAGATCATTTCACTCCCAGGCAAACAGATAATTTCCTAACTAGAAGCTTATACTGTTTCATTAGCCTGCCCATAGAATGAGTTGTTATTTAAAAATATAAATGTTGGGGGCAGCCCGGGTTGTTCCTTGGGTTGAGAGCCAGGCCTAGATATGGGAGGTCCTGGGTTCAAATTTGACCACAGACACTACCTAGCTCTGTGACCCTGGGCAAGTCACTTAACCTCCAGTGCCTAGCTCTTACCATTTTTCTTCCTTGGAACCAATACAGAGTAATGTTTCTAAGACAGAAGGTAAGGATTAAAAAATAAATTAAAAAAATATGCATATAAATGTTGTTCTTTGACTTTTCTTTCCCTTTCTGCTTCCCTTTTTGATATGGAAATTGGCAAATGTACCAACTCATTTAAAAATCTTGTATAGCTCTCTAATTCTAGATGGTCATGGCGAGGATGCAAGGAAGGAATATGTAGGGAGGAATGAGAAATGAAAATAAAAGTGGAGACAGAGGGAAAGGAACAACACTATTAAAAGCTACAGACCCATACCTTGTGGAGAAAAAGCATAATTACCGAGAGACTTATACCATTTAGAGGCCATGTCCAAAATATAACTTTCCTTAAAAACAGAAACTTTCATTTAATACTATATTGTTTTCTCTTGTAAATCTTCTAAGAATTCATTTTGTTAGTTTTTCCTCCTTTATTGGTCATTGGAGTTGGTTTTAAGTTTTAAGACCCATTATTTAATGTATTTATAATACAAGAGAAGTATCACATGTTAAGAGCCTTTCTTAGGAGTAGGAAGACATTGGAGCAAGTCTTATCTTCACTCATAATAGCCATGGGACCAGGGAGAAGTCATCTAATTTTATGGTGCCTGCCCGAAGGCAATTTAAATTACTGCTGACTAAATGACCAGTTGCTAATTGCTCTTAAAGTTCATATATAAAAATATCTATCTATCTATCTATCTATCTATCTATCTATCTATCTATCTATTTCTTTAGAAAGGAAAATAATCTTTAAGATTGTGTGAAAATGGAATTTGGGAGTTTGGAGGTATGAACTGTAAGGTTCAAGGCCAGAATTTGTTTAAATGAGTGTGGATTATTTTACCACTACTTTCTAAATTAGCTAATTAATATTGAGCAGCCTATATCTTATACTACTGCAAAGCATTGAATACCATAATCTCAGAAAAAACTAAATTGCAGGTTACCTAAAAGTCAGTATACTTTTTCTTGATAGATGTAAGGAGGCAGTAGTAACATATTACTGATGAGGGTTTGCACACTAGAAGTGGTAGGAAAGACATCATTAAGGACAGGAATCACTGTTTTAGGTGATCCAGTCATATATAAAGTATATAATGACTAGGAATTTTACACATGCCCAGAAGTGGTGGCTTTCAGGGAGAGTCTCAAGCATTTGATGAATCAGAAATGTAGCCTAGGCTTTGGTAGGGAGATTGTGGATTGCTGTGTGATAGGATGATTTTCCAGTTTATTGAGCACAAAGCTTTATCTGTTACAATTCACATACCCCTGCCTATGGGAAAGTATCCCTTTTTTTTAAAATTTATATCAGAATACAAAATATATGGAGGAGATTGGAACATATCCACAGACAGTGCCTTACTCCCTTTTCAGAGGTTGGCAACTGGGAATACTTCTGAGAAACTTTTTAGTGTAGTAGTTCTCTACTCTTTGTGAAAACTGAAAATTTAGCTAAATCTGAATTTCTATAATATAGCAATTGAAATTACCACAGGGCTATATAGCATCACCTGGTCTATTGCTATTGGCATTAGGGTTTACTCTTTCTCTTCCTTCAATCCTGTTACATGCTATAAACTCATTCCCATGATGATGGCTGAAGTACATGACTCATCTGTAAATGACTTGGCACTGCCTTTTGCTACACTGCTGATTCAGTTCGTGGTGTGAATAGTGTGAAGGATAACAAGAGAGCCCAAATATTGCTCTGGTAGCCACAGTGTATTAAAAGGAAACAGAGGGAAGTTTCTGGTATACCTGGGAGCTCTTTGGAGTTTTTTGTGAAAAACAGGACGAAGAATTAACTGAATGGAAAAGGGTTTCAATCTGAATTGATGGAAGAATAAAACTACAGACCTAGGGGAGGTTCCACTGAGACTTCATTCGTCTGGAGAAGAAAGTTAGGAACCTGAGCAGAAAGAATGAAACAGCTAACTTTTATTGAAACAAAGGGAAAAAAAGAGAAAAACAATCAAAGGTTGGGGTCAGAGAACAGTTGAGCAATCTTGAGCAAATAAAAATGATTTTGTAAGTATGTTGAGGTAGAAAAGTCTATAGTCTGTTTTTATTTTAAGATATTTTAAATGTAAGAATTTTAGCTTTTTATAGATCTTTGAACTGAAAATCTTTTTCTTCCTTTCCCATTTATTGTTATTGTTATTGTTATGTATATCATCCTTCCAATTGATATTTGAACACCAAATAGATAACTGAGTTTGTTGGGGAATTACTTATTTCTAAAAATGATGAATCATAAGTCTTCCAGGTTTATACTCTGATACATATTTTGTAATTGGTAGTATTAAAAGTATATGTTGAGGCTTATGATATCTCTGAGCCTCAATTTCTGTTTGTAAATTGTGAATAATATCTTCATCCTTATGCTTCATTTACCCTTTGAATCATTCCTCTTTTGGAGACTCACTTTCCCAATGGATTCTGTGACTTAGCTAGCATTTATTTAGTACTTTTGGATTTGCAGAGTGCTTTACATTTATTACCTCATTAATATCACTCATTTATTTGGATATTTTTTTCTGTCAGAATTTGTTTGAGTGAAAGCTTGTTGCAACCCTTCTCACTTTTTAATCAGTGGTCCACCTGATGCATTCATATAGCTCATTCATATAACATTGTTTATAGAGATATGAAAGTAGGTACATGCTTTGGTAGTTGTTGATGCGTTCTGTTAACTTTATTTTGAAACAAAAGATAACATTACTTTTATAGGTCAGATCAACTAACAAGCATTTATTAAGCACTTATTATGTGCTTAATGCACTGAGGAGACAAGATAAATATGAATCTCTTCTCCCTTATATGCTGTACCTTTTGTAGGATGTAAGTTCCAAAAAGATTGTTTCATTTTTGACTTTTATCTCTAGTGGATTGTGTGATAGGATGATTTTCCAGTTTATTGAGCATAAAGCTTTATCTGTTACAATTCACATACACACTCATTCCTAGTTACCTCTTCCTTGGAATGGCTAGCCCAGATGCTCAATAGGCACTTGGGATTCAAGTTTTAATTTTGATAGATTAGCCTGGCTGTCCCAGAAAATTCAGTGGTCAAGGTTACACAAAACTAGATTCGTCATCATCATCTGCTTCGGTGCCTGTGATGGTCAAAGTAAATTCTGCAGTGTGTCTTTGACCCCATTGATTTGGTAGATGTCTCAATGATTAGTAAGCACAATCTTATGTAACCTTCCCTTCAGCACATATTTATGGTTTGACATGTTCTTCCCACCCTCTTGATTCATTACTATTTAGGTATTTATTCATGCCTTTTCATGTCTCAGACTCATCATTTATACTTTTGGATTAGGAACATTGGATATATGTGTTGTTGAACTAATCTTTGATATTTATATATCTCATAAAAGAATCTTTTAATTCAGAGCTGGAATTATTGCCACAGTCACTACTATATTTTAAAGAATTTCATTATGCTTATAGCTAATAACATTACCAAACATCTGAAATTTGCTTGATAAGTTTCAGTCACTCCTCATTACTGCTAAGTCTTTAATGTCGTGCTCTTCCCCTTTTTGCAAACTCTCCCATGCATTCTTTCTCACCTTGCCTGCCCCTTGTGCTCCCTAGTTTCCTTCACAGCTCAGTTTAAATGTTCCCTTCTATGTGATGCTCCCTGTTGCTAGTCCTCTGTCTTTCTCTTTCTTCTCCCCCACCAACATAGAGACTGGATAGATAGATAGTGAACTCCCAGATCTTGGAGCTTCCTCTTCCAATGTAAGGTGCTACCTTCTCTGAAGTCTATAATTAGAGAGTTGCCTAGCATACCGAGGTTATTCTGTACAACTGGAGTCACAGGTCTCTGCAGTTTCAGCATGAACTTGCCAAACTCTAGGCCTTGTTGCCTCAAATATATTTTACTGTGCATACCTGCCTGTATACTGTGGAAGAGTCATGAAGCGAGAGAGAATTTCCTGCATGCAAGACAGAGAGTAAAAGACCTCAGATGTCAATCAAGAAAGGACATTTCAAATAGAATGTTCCCAGGAAAGTCAGTTGGAGCCTGGCCAGTTGATGAACTGAGAGACTGCCTTGGCTTCTGACCAAGGGAAAGACTGGCTTTTTCTGACCTAGGCTGAGGCTTTGGTGTGGCTGATGTCGGTGATTTATTGTTCTATACTGGACTGATTAGAAGAAGACAGAAGAAAATCAATTGTCCTTCATATGTCCTTGACAGACTTTGTGTCACAGCTGTGACAGGATTGACATTTCCCAAAATCCTTCTAACTCTCCTTATAGATTAGGGACAACCATATTCCTCTCACCTCAATTTCCATCCTTGTCCTGTTTTTCCCAATAAACCTCCTTACTTGAGAAAGTTGAAAAGTATCTTCTCTAAATCTCACAGTTCACTTTTGAGTTACTGAGGATGTTAACTAACTGAGAGTTAGAGGGGTAACTGACTAAAAGCGTGGAGGGGAAGAGTGGCAGGAGGGAGTGGGTGGGAAACTGGGAGGTGAAGGGTAGAGGGTAGGAAATATCTTGATCTATTAGCCCTCAGTAGTGATCAGTAGGCAACCCCAGAATATCTCTCTAATAGTATCTCTCTATCTTTCAGCAGTATCTCTATCTCTATAAAAACTAGGCACTCACAAGTTTCCCCTATTATCTCTCTAGTCAAGCCAGAGTATATCCTTCATTATAATAAGAAATATCTCCCACAGATTATCTTTTCTATTAAAATACAAACACAAATATATGTAAGGTGCCTCCCCTAGTATAATATATGTTTCTTGGGGTCAGGAATTGATTTCATTTTTAATTTTTTTCCCTAGTGGCTAGCACAGTATCGGGCACATAGGTGCTTAATAACTACTTGGTGACTGATTAGTGTGTTTAGGATTAGAAATGGAAATTTTTAACAGATTAAAAAAGTAATTAAATCATTCAGCTTTATAAATGCAGTTGCATGCACACATGTATTGGTTCCAAGGCTGAAGAATAGTAAGGGCTTGCCCAGGGTCACACAGCTAGGAAGTGTCTGAGGCTAGATTTGAACCTACGACCTCCCTTCTCTAGGCCTGGCTTGCAATCCACCGAGCTACCTAGCTGCCCCATTATAGTCTTTTAAAGGAAGAACCAGTTGATTTAAGATTTGAAGGAAACTGGGATTTCTTAGAGACACAAATAAAGTCCTAATTGTGTTTCAGGTTTGGTAGACAGCCTTCTTAAAAGTATGAAGATGAGACATAATAGGTGCTTAAATGTTTATTGACTGATTTCACTGACTGACTAGTTTAAAATGTTGTACATGAAGAACTGTGAGTAAGCTTGTTTGACTCCATATGAAGGGGAATAATGGGTAAGAATCTGTATCAATATCTGTTTTTTTATTTTTTTAACCCATTTTCCATTTTTTAGTCCTACCATCTTTTTAATTTAGTTTGAAGTTACTTTAGTCCTATGCGATATAAATTCTTATTTTTGTTGTATAAATGCCAAAACTGTAAAGATAATTTTTAGTGTTTTGAGTTTTGTTTAGTAAGTGATCGCCATGGGAAATTACCAAATATGAAAATACTGAAGTCAGATGGTATTTATAAAGATTTTAATTAATAAAGAAAGAAAGAATTAAGGGAAGGAGAAAGAGAGAGAATTAACTTAAACTGCTCTGGCTCCGGCTGAGCTAAGCAGTAGAAAAAGGCCTAGGCCAAAATGCTCTCCAAACTGAATTCAATTGTCCCTGAACTGTTCCTTCGTCTCCTTTTAAAGAGATTTTTCTCTTACGTCCCCTAAATTTTCACATCTACCAATTGCAGTAGACTCTTTTTTCCAGGACTGTCCATTCTTAGTTTTCACCTTCTTTGGTTTTCACCTTCTCTGGTTAGATTAAATCTTCTGAGTACTTCACACCTCTTTATTAAGCTTGCCTTTTGTAAGTTACTTGACCTTTTTAGGTTCTAATTTAACCTTTATAAGTACTTAACACCGTTTTGTATTAGATCTAAAAATAGACCTAGCTTAAGGTTTTAGCTTTACTATAAGGTATGAGTTGGGGACTTTTCATTGTTCAATCAGGAGTTTACAACTTTATCTTACCGTAAGGCACTGTCTGAGTAGGGTGGAGTAATTTCCAAGTTCACAGTTGTAACCAGTTGACAGCCTGATTGTACACAACAGATGATTCAGAAATGTCTCCCATATCAGTTATATCCCTTTCTTTCACATGGATTAAAGATAATCATTTTTTTTTGAGGGGTCTTTTGGTGTTCTTGATAACTAGCACCTACATTAAATTCTTCTGGAATATAGGATCTATGATATTTAGGCATGGAGGCTTCAATATATCCTTATTATGACAGTGGAAAGTGATCAGATAGATAGTGATAGACTGTCCAAAGAAAAAGTCAAAAAGAAACAAGGGACAGCTCAATATGATGTAAAAAATTGGTTGGAGGACAATTCATGTGTAACATCCTAGCTCATTGATTGGTCTGTTAGACAAATATATTTGTGCATTTCTATGACTAGTAGTTTCTGTTTTTTACAGGTATGGTCTGAAACCCAATGACCAAATTTTGGCAGAGGAGAAACACAAAGAATTGTAAGTACATTTTAGAATATTATACTTAGCATGTGGTGCTGTCTCTGGTTAGTATACTAACATGGGATGATGGGAGCAAAGTGAAAGTGAAAAGGACAGACTGATCCTGAATCTGACAAATTGCTGTGAATCCAGAGAAATCAAGATCTGACAGTGAATTAGCAGTGAAGTGGGGTAGATCAAAATACCAAAATGGATTGGAGGGCATAGAAACTTATTTCCACATTAACCATGTAGTGAAACCCCCTCCCCCTGTAAGATTTAAAAGAGTGGGAGCCATAAACTGTAAGAGTTAAAATGGTTGGGTGTCTTAAACTGTAGTGAGTTAAAATAGTGGAAGACTTAAATTGTGGCTGCTAAAAGAGTAGATGAGTAAGTTGTGACCACAGGAAATATGTTTTCACTACCATGTTTTGTTTTAAATCAAATATAAGGTGGTCGCCAGGGAAATATTCCCAATTATTCAAATATACCCAAGTCAGCTGGGTTTTTTAGAGATTTTAATTAATACAAATGAGGAATTAAAGAAAAGGAGAGAAAGAGAGAAAAGGGGAATAATGAGAAAAAGATAGGCCAGCCCAGGGCAGTCCTGGCCAATTCAGGCCTCAGCCCTTAAGAGAAAGATCAATCAGTCCTTAATAACTCACCACAAGATCTGTCCAAGCAAGGTTTCTAGTGACACCAGGCCAGCATCATCTCAGCTGCCTCCACCAGCTCAATCCTCCATCTGCCTCTGAATGAATCTTAGCTCCTATTTAAAGGGCATTTTCTCCTATGTCATGTAAAGATTAAATTTTAGGGAATATGGGAGGCTGAGGCAGGTAGAAATTAGTTTCTCTCTGCAAGGAGTATTATATTTTTTAGAGGTTTATTAAAGGATAAAGATTAAAGAATATACAAATAAGAAACATGTGCCTAGGCCAGAGGCCTAGACAAAATAACCTCACATCACGCAAGAGATGCGCCTGCTCCAAAAAGGAAGTCCAAAAAGAGCCAAGAGAGAGCCCCTCAAAAGCCTTTGAATCAGCTTAAATACCTTCTCGATCTCGGCCCAGGTGAGATTACAAGGCATTCTGGGGAAGTGGAGCAATGGCTCGTTGGGATTGTAGTCCTGTATTCGAGTCTATTTTTTACATGCCCCCGTGTGAACATTTTTGGAAAAACTAATTTTTCCCCAAAAGGATCATAAAAACATAATAAACTTAAAAGATTACAATAGTGTGAGGATAAGAGAAAATAGAATAAAACCAATAATTGCTGAACACATTGACAAAAAGCCGTTAGGGGGCAGTCCCCTTTAGCATAAAAGTATACATACAAATAAATGTTCAATCAACCACACCCAAAGTTCAATTTTGTGCAACTTGTGGTCTGGAGGCTTCTTCATGGTGGCTTCTCCAACAGTTCAGTTCTAGATTCAGAGAGGTAGCATCTTCTTTACCTAAAATTCTTCTCAAAAGGAATTTAAACTTTGCAATTTAAATAATATTTTTTTTACATTCCCCCGTGTTGTGGGTGATTGAAAGATTCAGAATCAGTTAAGGATGCATGGCTGAGGTATGAGGTATATGAATCAATTGGCAAGAGATATTAAAAAGACATCAGAAAATCCAAAAGAAAACAAAAATTTCTGGATGAAAATATAGACTATCAAAGTCTTATGTGTAAAAATTCCAAGTAGAAGAAAAATAAATCTATAACAGGTCCTTCAATCAGGGCCCAATCAAAATGATCTAAGTAATGATGCATTTACCCAGTCAGTGCCAGGACTACAGAAAGGTACCACACTATGAGAGGCAGAAAAGAAAGGGACCAGATTATAGAAGCCAAGTAGGAGCCAAGGTTTCAGGGATACTCGTCTGAGTATCTTCAGGGTGAGTATGGATACAAGGAAAGCCTATGTCTTAACACATGTTAAACATAGTAACCTCGAGTCTTCACACTAGGTTCAAGACCTTGGTATTGGCCTAGAAGTGCATCAATCCATCCTGGATTGGCCTTTCTTTGGCTCTGTGCAATGGCTCTTGTGTATATATCTTGTCCTGGAATCAGACAGAATCATTAAGCAAAGTCCCATAATTTATTTAAATAATTAGTGGCATCATTTTTATAGTCACAAGCCTTTTGGGGCATGTATTAGCAAATGTATCTTAAACTTAAAAATCAAAAGGTTAAAGAAAATCTTAATGCTGGTGACATGTGCTTCAAATATAAAAAGGAGAGAAAAAATAATAAAAAAACTGAAAAAGTATATTGCACATGCAAGAAAAATATAATAATAAAAGAGCTTTAAAAAATTCAAAAATATAGCTTATAACCATTGACACTCTGTGTCAGTTAAGAAAATATAAAATACAAGGCTTTCTCACCAAAAAATGAGATCCATTTCCTCTTTGTATCTGGCCATGATCACTGTGTGTAGAAGGCAAATGAATTGAACAAGGTTAACAATTTTTTCATCTTTAAAAATACAGTAGTACAAATATGTAGATATCAAAATCCCCAAAATTCTCAATAGCTCAATTAATTACAATAGCAAACAAACACACTATCATATTTCACATAAGTTGCTGTATGAAATTTTAAAACCTATGAATTGATGGACATTTGTCACAATTTTTACAAACATAGCAATCCTTCAACCTTGGTATTTAAACATATTTTTTAAAACAAAGTGAAACTCATCTTGGGTTTAGAACATAATCAAGAAATCTATATATCATTCTGGTAGAAGTAAAATAGTGAGCTGAAGAGTATAAATAAAGAGATGCTCCTTTTTTGGGAGGCTTTTTAAGGGTACAAATGCCCTGAGATTAACTGCCCAACTTCCATTCACATGTGGGAAGGTTGGGTGTTTATAAAATGTATTTCACTTCAGCTAATGGGCCTTACCTCGTGGTAGAGGCAGGCAAAAATAACCAGATTGTTAAAAAAAATTCCAAAAATCATATTTAAAAAACCCTTAAAATCAAATCATTTGAGGTATTTAGCACATTAAATTTTCCAAAGGTTGTTAATACAATTATAACCTGTTCTGAAGTCCATCTATCCTCAGCAAAATAGAAAAAAGCTGTTTTTTCATATATGGGCTTATTCACAATAATATTTGTTCAACACAGTTATAGGGGAAAAACAACAGAATTTTAAAACTCAGTACATTGAAAATAAATTCAATCAACCTTCAGTTCACAGAATAATATTGAATCCAGTAATATATGAACTTAAAATCACAAAGTTAAACCATAACAAAAAATGCAATAGAATACAGAGATTTATATAAACCACTGGAGTCTGAAATGCCTTAGAATATAGCCTTTAGTCTTTAAAGTTCCTTGGGTGGGTTTTTTTGTTTTGTTTTGTTTTGTTTGTTTGTTTTTAATTATCCATTTAAATGTCTATTGTCCGAAGGTAGAGTAGTAAAGGCTAGGCTATGGGGTTCAAGGGCCCCATAGCTGGGAAGCATCTGAGGCCAGATTTTAACTAGAGACCTCCCGTCTCTGGGCCTGGCTTCTAGGTCGCTGGGCCACCCATTTTCAAATTCAAAGTTGAATCTTTGGGCTGAGTCTGCTCCCTGACAGGCAGGTAAAATCAATGAAATTGCCAGAAGAGTCAAAAATCCTTTTAAACCCATTGCTTTTTAGGTTTCTGTTTGAAAAGATCTGTTTTTTCTCTCTTTCCCCTCTCTGATACTCCTGTGGCCAATATCCCCATCCACATGGAGGCTTAGCCCAAGGGAAAATTACCCGTTCTCCTTTCCCTCTCTTCTCTCCCCTCCACCCACATGGCCAATACTGTTACCAGCTGGTCGAAATGAGTCCTGAGCGATCTCCTCCAAGGATCTGGGTGATGAGCCAACTGGAGTCGTGCTCGTGGGTCTGGGGCGCAGAAATAGGCAGGCAGCGGCAGCGGGCCGGTGAGAGGCCAGGAGCAGGAGCGGCTGCGGGGGTGGGCAAGGCCGGGACCAGGTACCAGGTGAGGAGGATCAGGGCTGCAGGCTGCAGGCAGGAAGCGGCGGGGCCGAGCCAGGTGGGGTGGGCAGCAGGTCCGGAGCCTGTGCTTTGTGAGGGTAGAAAACCTTGGCCAGAGAGATATGGCTCAAAAAAATTTTTTTTTCTAGGTACTAGATATTAAAGATTAAATCAGAAGATTCAGTTTTTTCTCCCGAAGTGGTTACGCCAACCGTAAAGATTAAATTTTAGGGAATATGGGCGGCTGAGGCAGGTAGAAATTAGTTTCTCTCTGCAAGGAGTATTATATTTTTTAGAGGTTTATTAAAGGATAAAGATTAAAGAATATACAAGTAATAAACATGTGCCTAGGCCAGAGGCCTAGACAAAATAACCTCACATCACGCAAGAGACAAGCCTGCTCCAAAACGGAAGTCCAAAAAGAGCCAAGAGAGAGCCCCTCAAAAGCCTTTGAATCAGCTTAAATACCTTCTCGATCTCAGGTGAGATTGCAAGGCATTCTGGGGAAGTGGAGCAGTGGCTCGTGGGGATTGTAGTCCTGTATTTGAGTCTATTTTTTTACAGTCACCTCCCCTAAGTCCTTATATCTACCAATCACAGTAGACGTTTTTCAAAGGACAGACCATTCTTAGTTCACACCTGAGTAGACTAGGATCTCTGAGTAAGTTTTTTCCTCTTTGCTCTTTGTAAGTTCACAAGTTGCTTGACCTTTATAGGTACTCATCTTAAGAACTTTTTGCCTTATTATAAGTATGGGTTTATGTACTTTTCATTGTTCAGAAAAGAGTTTACAACTTTATCTTCCCTTAGGGCAGACTTAAGTAGGTGGAATAGAGTTCGCACATTCCTGATCTAAGTAGAGTTCACTGCCCAAATGGGGAATGGTCTTAATCTAATCTTATAAAGTAGGGTCTGGGAATTTTTAAGGTTCACACCCCAATGAAATTAAAAAAAAATGCTTCCATGAGCATTTAGTCTCCATCAGTTCTTTCTTTGAGGTGGATAGCATTTTTCATCATAAGTTCTTCATAATTTTCTTGGATTATAGTATTGCTGAGAATAGCTAAGTCTTTCAGAGTTGATTATTTTTAAAGTACTTCTGTTACTCTGTGCAATGTTCTCATGGTTCTCACTTCACTTTGCATCAGTTTATGTTTTTTTCTAAGTTTTTCTGAAAACAGCCTGCTTTTCTTTTTATGCTATAGCATAATAATATACCACAACTAGTTCATTTAATCCCCAAATGATGGACATGTCCTCAATTTCCCATTCTTTGCCTCTACAAAATGAACTGTTCGAATATTTTTGTACAAATAATTTCCTTTTGCTTTTTTAAAAGTCTCTTTGGGATACAGACTTAGTAGTGGTATTGCTGGGTCTATAAAAGTTAAAATTCGCCATCATTGCAAAAATTAAAATTTTATAAGATTTATTAATGATCATTAGAAGTAAAGGAATAAAAAAGTAACAGAATAAAACCACGTGCCCATGGCTAATCTACCTGTTCAAAAACCCCATCCTCCATGGAGTCGCCGACAGGAAGCAAAGAGAGTGAGACATATAGTTCTCTGTCTATGTCAGAACATAATGACAGGAAGTCAGTGTGCTCCTAGGAAATGTAGCTTTTAGGGTAACATATTTTCAATTACACAATCCCTCCTGAGATCCTTGGAAGACTGGTCTCTCCAATGGATCTTTTAAATATAACCAACTTTTAAATTACAATAATTTGGGGATATAAAGGGAAAGATAACAAAATCAATGATTGCTAGCCCCATTGACAAAAAGCCAATTAAGGGGCAGTCCCCTTTGGCATAAGAATATACATACAAAAATGCATTCAACCCTACACACTTCAAATCACCACATCCCAAAGTTTACTCTGGTCTTCTGGTGCATTATGTTTTCTGTGCAGTCATCTTCATGTGGGCTTCTCCAACTAGTTCACTTTCTGAATTTGGAGAGGTAGCATGTTTCTTATCTTACATGTACTCTCAAAAAGAATTTAACTTTGAATTTTAGAATACTAATACATTCCACCCTGAGGAGGATAGTGAAAAACAACAGGGATCACTCAGGGATGCATGGCTGAATTATAAGGTATATGAATCAATTGGCAAAGAGATCAAAAACATTAAAAAATCCAAATGAAAAAGAAAAAGTAACTTCTGGATGAAATATAGACTATCAAATTCTTATGTGTAAAAATTCTAAGTAAATGAAAATACCCCTATAACAGGTCCTTGAATCAGGACCCAATTAAAATGATACATGTAATTATTCACTTAACCAGTCAGTAGCTGGGACTACAGAAAGTTTGCCACACTATGAAAGACAGAAGAGGGACTAGGTTATGGGACCCAGAAGGACAGCCAAAGTGAGGTGCTTGTTATAATGTAGGCCAAGAAAGACCTGCCTCTGACATGTCAAACAGCCTCAACCTCAAATCCCAAGGAAGTTTAAGTCCTCTTGTCTTGGCATAGAAGTTCATCAATCCTATCTGGATTGTTTTGTTCCTTTTTGATCTTGTGCTTCTTGGCACTTGTTCCTTTCTGGAATCAGACAGAATGATTAAGCAGAGTCCCATAATTTTTAAACAATCAATGGCATCATTTTTATAGTCTAAAGATTTTTGGGTATGCATTGACATTAGGGCAAATGTATTTTAAAATTATATTATTGCAAAATAAAAAAAAATTTGAAGAAATATCTTAATACTGTTGACATGTGTTTCAAATACAAAAGGAGAGAAAAAATAAAATTGAAGTAGTATATTGCACATGTAAGCAAAAGCAATAAGAAATAAAGTTTTAAAAATAAAAAAAACTTGGCCATGATACACAGTATGTGTGCAAATGATTTTTTATAAAGTAACAAAATTTTAAAAATGAGTAGTATAACAGCTAATGCACATTCAAGAAGAATCAAAATCCCCAAAGTTATGATAACCCATTTAATGATAATAGCAAACAAGCCCACTATCATTTGGATTCACATTCGTCTGCTGTATGATATTAAAAAAAAAAAACAATCTAAGAAACCAATGGATACTTGTCACAAGTTTTACAGGTGTAGCAAATCTTTCAAACTTGGCAAAGATATTTTTAACAAAGTATATTACTGCCATTATTTCATAATTTGGCAGAAGAGGCTAGACACCCCCCCCCCCCCAACCTTTGTACTATTGATGTTGTGTCTAAAAATGTCACCAAGAATCTAGATCATTCTGGTGGAAGAGTAGAGTTAACTGAAGAGTTACAAATAGGAGATGCTCCCTTTTGGGAGCCATCCAGGGGTACCATGCCCTAGGAACAACTTCCCAGCTCCTCTGGTATGAGATATATCACATCCATTACATTTTTACAAAAGAGGAGGTGCTGATTATACTTGTACTTCATTTCAGCTACTAAATGGACCCTTTACCTCTAGTTACAAATAACTCAGAGCCAGACAAGTTGATCAGTCAAAACTATTGAAAAAGAACCCAAGAAGATATCTAAAAATTATGTCTGAAGACCCCTTAAAATCAATTTGAGATATTAGTTCATAAAATTCTCCAAAGGTTGTTAACCAGATTGATCTATTCCACCCATCATCTATGTGGCAATTAACAAAGTCAAAATGGAAGAAAAGGCTGTTTATGGGTTTTTACAATGATATTTTATTCAATATAGTTATAGGGGAAAGGTAACAGAATATATCTAATAGCCAATACACAATAGGTTAAAATCATTCAGTGTAACAGAATATTATTCATCAGATTAATATTTGAACTTAAAACAACAAAATTAAATCTTAAAGCAATCAGCAAAGTACAATAATATCAGAGAATTTTATAAAACAATGCAGTCTGAAAAGGCTTAAAAATTTCACCTCCAGACTCTTTACAGTTAATTCCCTATTCATTTAGGTTCCTTTTGTCACACCTCTGGGATCTCTAATAGTCAGGGAGAATTCCTTGCTGAGTTGGATGAATCATAGAGATTGAGCAGGCCAAAATGGCAAGGGTTTTTAGGGAGGTGAATTTCTCGCCTGAATTTTAGGCAAGATAATCGCAAGGTTCAGTGCACCCAGGAATGGTAGGAAGAAAAAGCATCTTAAAACTGGGAGTTGTTTGAAAAAGGCAATGGACTAGTCTTTCATAGTGTGAACTATGCTTTCAATTTTACTTCTCTTTTGGAAGAATAACTTTCCTTCCCCTATCCCCTTGGAATAACACACTAAGGAGCAGCTTGCTTCCCCTGCCATGTTGACAGGGAATTAGGAAGCTAATTATTGCCTAAGGAAAACACACTCCTGCTTTACCAGCTGCCCTGAGATCAGCTCTAAAGATTCCCAGCTTGTGTGTAAAGACAACCTTGGTGGCAGCAACCAGCATCTTGAGCGGGATCAGGAAGATCACGAGGATCAGGAGCAGATGGCTGGTTCAACCCAGGAAGCTAGATCATCGTCGAGGAATGCTGGCTCAAGCAGATGGGCATGAAAAGCAACTATCTCTTCTTTTTAAGAGTCCCCAACTAAGTCACTCAAACTAAAGAATCCAGGGGGGGGGGTGGCAAAAAATGGGAAAGAAAAAAACCTGGCAGGAGCAGGGCAGCAACTCTGAAGAGAGTTCAGAGTACTCTCATAGTTCTTGAGGGGTTTTGGGGTGGGGGGGGAAGCCATGGCAGGAGAAATATGACTTAAAAATTGAGAATTCTTTCTCCAACTTCAGTGGTTAGTCTACAATAATTTAAAGTATTATATTTATAGAGATTTATTAATGACCAAGAGAAATAAAGGAATAAAAAGGTAACAACGTAAAACCATGTGCCTATGGCTAA